>NW_013626779.1:0-558 GCF_000695525.1 Brassica oleracea var. oleracea
ACAGATGATTTCTCTGGCCTCAGCTCCCACGCTAAATCATATCTGTAGCCAATCGGTAGCCAGATGGCGACGGCATAGCAACGATAACTTTTGTAGCCACTAGCAACAATATGGCTACAACTTGGTTTGTTGCTCATTAGTGACAAATTTAGCAACCGACTTTCCATAGCTATTTGGCTACAAATATCAATAATAGATTCCTTCAGAAAATTTATAGCTAATTTTGCCATACATTTAGTTTCAAATCATATATATAGCTAAATATTTGTTTATATTATGGAGCTAGAATAAATTATAATTTTCATAAAAAAATTGGTTTTCAATAAATAAATAGAACTACATAAAATCATTCAAAACAATATATATTACATAGACTAACAAATACTGAAAACATAATAAAGTAGTCAAACATCATACAAGTAGACATTCTAGTTGAAAATCATCACCAAATCGTATATCTCTTCCCCTTGCTGATGTTGGAAATCATCCTTCTGAGCTGTTTAGTCCATAGATACTTCACCAAAGTCTGATGATCTTTGCTAAAAAGGAGAAAAAAAA
>NW_013626780.1:0-558 GCF_000695525.1 Brassica oleracea var. oleracea
CAACTTGCAAACGCAGATGTGTTCTCGGTAATGATTTATTAAAAACGTGGTTTTGATCTTCAAAATAATGATATGTTAAATAAGCAAGTTGAAATTGTTTCATTCCTGATCTTCTTATCATTCTCTTCGTTTCAGGTGTGGATTTAGTGTCAAACCAGAATCAAAATACGCCTTTGCAAAGAAGCTGTTTGACATCTTTATCATGTAAGCAGAGATATGTACACAGGAGAATATCGGCTAAGAGAGTGAATATTGTAAACCTCTTGGTAGTGTTATATCTAATGTTTTGTTCTATGTGTAGCTAAAGATAAAAGCTCAGCAGAAAATAAAACACTACACAAGTGTCTACAGCGAAGGAAGAAAATACCAGTTCTCAGGGACATTACTAATTTCAGTGAAACACATTTCAGTGAAGTTGATAATGCTCAAGAAGGTCTGTGTACAAGGACACCAAAAACTCCAAGTTATAAACGTAGACGTGTGCTCGGTAAGTCTATTTAATAAACCTAAAATTTTACATGATCTTATTTAATAATATACATGATTGCAGGTGTGTCT
>NW_013626781.1:0-558 GCF_000695525.1 Brassica oleracea var. oleracea
GCCAAAACGACCTCAGCTCTACCAGCACCGGGAATCACTGGCAGAACTTGCCTAAAATCACCTCCAAATACAATGACTTTTCCACCAAAGGGGTTGTTACTCTGCTTCCCAATAATATCTTTAAAACTTCTATCCAAGGCTTCAAAACAGTGTTTACTCATCATTGGTGCTTCATCCCATATTATGAGTGATGCCTCTTTCACTAAATTCGATTGATCTGACCCATGAGACAACGTACACGTAGAAAACTCATCTGGATTCAGTGGTATCCCAAATCTTGAATGAGCCGTCCTACCGCCTTGTAACAACAATGAAGTGATCCCAGATGATGCAACGTTAAGAACAATATCTCCTCGAGATCTAATAGCTGCAGATAGTAATCTCCAAAGAAAGGTTTTTCCAGTGCCTCCAAATCCATAAACAAAGAACATTCCTCCTTTACCTTCATTCACAGCACTTATGATTTCATTATATATTCTCCTTTGTTCATCAGTCATCTTTGATACATCTCTCTCAAGTGTTTCTAGCAGTGTGCCTTGATCATAGCTTCGCTCATCT
>NW_013626782.1:0-558 GCF_000695525.1 Brassica oleracea var. oleracea
CCCCCGAACGTCCATGCCTATACTACCGCATAGTTCAATATCTAGATTAAATTAGTATCAAAAACTACACAAATTATATGATTCATATTGACAATATCTGTAAATTATTATGTGTTATTTTGCTAACATATCAACATCTGATAATTATAGTTAAATAACGTCTTGATTGTATAACATTGCATTTAGATGTTGATCTACATATTTATTTTAAAAACGTTTTGATTGTATAACGGTTGCATTTAGATGTTTGATTTACATAATTTTTTGTATGCATTTTATGGTTCGTTTTAAAATTTTGGTTAATAGATTTTCATCAAATGTTACTGGATTCTGAATCCGGCACATTCTCTTAGCTATCAGAATAATGTTTTTCGTTTTAACACTATAACATATAATAATTCAGAAATATTCTCATATGTATCATATAGTTTATATAGTTTTTGATGCATTGTTTTATTCAAATTTGTAGTTATGTGGTGGTGTATGATTCGCATAACTACCGTTAGTTTTTCCAAAAGAGAAATGCAATAGGGATAGTTAATGTTTACTATAACCCTT
>NW_013626783.1:0-558 GCF_000695525.1 Brassica oleracea var. oleracea
AAATGATCAATAAATATAGCTAAGCTTCAAGGGCGGAGATGATTTATAGACATGAAGGTACATTTTTTGACAACAATGGTAATGATCTGTGTAATTCACAAAAACATATATCTGCATTCAAAAATTATAGTTTTGTACACTTTCATCATGAGACCTAGCGTAAGAACAACCAAAGTTATTGTTGTCTTAGAACCAGTGCCACAACTTTGAATCGTGTATTGGAGCTCGAGGCAGAGGTGTATCCATTGAGCGAGAGAGCTTGAACATGGATGGACAGTCACGAGTGAGAGAGGATTACTGCAGCGGCGATAGAGAGTTCAGTGCGAGTTTCAAAGCACGAGTACGCCGGGGAAGAGATGAATTGGAGCTCTTCGAGAAAAGTTTCGACTTCCATGGAAAAGTTTTTGGATTAAGGAAGGAAAAAGATAAAGGTTGAGAAATAAAAATACATATAAGGAGAGAGTATTATGTTGCCCAAAAACAGAGTACAGCGACGCGAGAAGACATAAACGCCAAAATTGAAGGTTGAATTGACCACCATCAAAACTATAGCTTGAC
>NW_013626784.1:0-558 GCF_000695525.1 Brassica oleracea var. oleracea
ACATACATTCTTTCTCCAACTGAGACAATGCCAGAAATAAAGCAAATTTATTTTGTTTTATTGTCAAAATTAATTTACTAGACAACATAAAAAAAAATGGTTCAAAGTTAGGAAATTAGTGGAACAAAAATATGATAACACCTTGGAAAGGATTAGTCTGATAACACCATCTCCCAAATAATAGTTGATTTTACAGCAATCACACATAAGGCATAACTTATGGAAAGAAGCATCATATTCCAGTTCTTTTGGGGCATCCCAAGACACCAAAAAAAACCCTTCTTTGATGGCTTGAGTTCGAGATTAACACTATCTTTGATGACTCCTAGGAAATCAATCCTCAAGAACAATTACGTTTTCTCTTCCATAAGCTTAAACTCAGCGAAATATTTTAGCCTGCTCACATGGTATGGATTTTTTGTAATGTAGAACATCAATCCTATACTAAAAGGGATATATGAGCATCAGGGAGGCTGTCCACGTCCTCAATTAAATCAACCAATCAGAAGGCTTCTCTGCGACACGTCAGACACGCTATCTCCAAAGGCGATTCTCGGT
>NW_013626785.1:0-558 GCF_000695525.1 Brassica oleracea var. oleracea
GAACCATATATGCTCACTGATTTTACTGTAAAAAAATAAACACAATCAAACTTCACATTCTCAACGTTTTCTAAAGAAAAAGACAAGAGAAAAAGTTACTCACCTATCTCTCCATTGCTTATAAGATCAGTTTTCCCTTTCCTCAGAATCGTCACGCCACCAATCCTGAACAACACAGGCGTCTAATATTACTTATCATAACAATAGTTTTTACTTTCTAGGCTATAGTAAACTGAGTTTTGTAACTTCGTACTGTTTGGCCAAAGAACGTAGCTGATCTTCAGCCTTCCCTTCGTCCACTTCACAGTTCAGCACTTTCTGAACCAGGCGCTTATACTCGATCACGTTTGGAGTTAAGACAGCAAGCGGATAGCTCTTGACAAGATCAATTGAATTCGTTACGAGAAACAGCCCGTCCTGCAGAATCATCATACAGAACAAATGAAAAGACAAAAACAATCACAAGATCCGGGAATTAGAAGGAAGCCAAATCACTCTGCTTACCCCATCGACAACAAAAGGAACATTGAACTTCTTGGCAAGAAGCATGATCTTACT
>NW_013626786.1:0-558 GCF_000695525.1 Brassica oleracea var. oleracea
TTTGAGCTGGTGATGTAGTTCTGAGTCTCAAGATCAAGTCCTTTACAAGTTATTGAAGTGAAACTGTTGAACATGGAGAGTGGTTCCAAGATGAAGGTTGCTGTGACTTTCAAGGGAAGTAACTACCTAGTATGGTCTAGGATGGTGAAGACTGCTGTGGGAAGTAAGGGTTTATGGAAGCACATCACATCTGGTGAGGCTCCAAAGCTCATTACTCAAGGAGGAGACAAGGAGAGTGTCTCGGAAGCTGAAGCTGAGAAGTGGCAACAAGAGGACATGATGGTGATGTCTGCTCTTCATAGCTCGTTGGAGCCAGCCATTCTAGATGCTTACAGCTATTGTGAGACAGCCAAGGAGCTGTGGGAAACATTGAAGAAGGTGTATGGAAACACCTCTAACCTCAGCCGGGTCTTTGAAGTGAAGAAAGCTTTGAATGATCTAACTCAGGAGGACATGGAGTTCACTAAGCATTTGGGGAGGTTACGGACACTCTGGTCAGAGCTGGAGATTGTGAGGCCGAGCACAACTGATCCAGAGCTGCTAAATGAAAGGAGAGAG
>NW_013626787.1:0-109 GCF_000695525.1 Brassica oleracea var. oleracea
GTCGAGAATAATGCTTCAGAGTTTCTAAGTGCCGAGAGTTCTGAGTCCAAATAGTTCTCTGGTGCCTCTCGCCTAGGACTCCTTATATACTCCCTCCTAGGTCGGTTTA
>NW_013626787.1:172-558 GCF_000695525.1 Brassica oleracea var. oleracea
TTTTCCCGATCTTTCTAATTATCTTCGAATACTTCATATTTATCCGTGGAAACTTGACATTTATATTTTCTTGCGAACCAAGCATAAACCATTCAACGGTTTATGGGCCTTTGGTTAAGAAATCGTAAGTGAGTTTCGAGTCACGTCTTAGGTCTCTTTGGGCCGTTGTTTGACTCGAAACCTTTATTACGGCTTCTTTCGATAAAAACAAACTTTCTGTGGTTTTTATCGTAAAGTTCGATTGATGACTTCAAATGACGAGAAACATGAAATGGGTTGGCTACGGTATCCGGGAGATAGCATTAAAGAGTAGACGAGAATGCATGGATTCGGGGAGAGCTCGGTCGCTACGTAGCGACCGAGCTTCGGGGAGTGCTCGGTCGCTA
>NW_013626788.1:0-558 GCF_000695525.1 Brassica oleracea var. oleracea
TCGGCATGGGCACACCCGTTCATAAGACCTGACATCTCAGCGACCTCACGGGCCTCTTAGGAATCGGAATGTCTTGGGAAGGCGGAGGCGAGCCGCAAAGAGCTTTGTAGTACGCATCTTTTGCTTCTTCCTCAACTTCAAACTCTTCTTTCGCCGAAGATGAGTGTGAGGAAGAATTCCTCTTTGAAGATCCTTTTCTTGAAGACATTTTCTTTGAGCAAAGAGAGATCTTGGAGAAAAAATTTCTATCTTGGAGGAATCTTTTCTTAAGGGAAGAAGTGAGTAAAGAATTTGAAAAACTTACTTCCCTTACTTATACAATTTTCTTTTTACTATTCACATTCAATCTTTCGACAAACGATTACGTCTAATTCCACCTAAAACAGACCATACCGCAAGCTTGGACCTAACACCCAGGTCCACGGATCCTAGCTAGCTGGGGGGCTAACTGTTGGGGTCAAAATCGGTCACGACGGAATCGATGTCCAAAAGTCCTCAGAAAAACCAAATTTCGGTCAAAACTTCAAAAGCCGAGAAAACGAATAGCCGAAACGGATC
>NW_013626789.1:0-558 GCF_000695525.1 Brassica oleracea var. oleracea
TATGCTCGCCAAATCAGTGGACAAACCACAATAAAATCCCTATTCTAAAGAAACGAAGCCAAGAAAGGTTCCAAAACTCTGTGACCATAATCATATGTTAGTTCCTGATACAACTATGCATTAAAACAATATTGCAATATTTTTTGAATTTTTCTCAAAATCTATATGTTAACCTCTATAAAATATTCAGTTTTTCTTTAAATGGTTAATATACTGTAGCCAATAATCTTTAGTATTTTTTTAAACATTTAACCACATTTTACATTTTTATTAATGTATTCTAAACTCTCTTTCATTGTACATGTGCATCGTTCAATTTTTTATTAATCAATTTAGTAAAATTTTATATGCTCCCCAAATCAGTGGACAAACCACAATAAAATCCCTATTCTAGAGAAACGGGGACAACAAAGGTTCCAAACCTCTCTGGCCATAATCACATATTAGTTCATGATAAAACTATGCATTAAGATAATATTGTCTTATTTTTTGAATTTTTCTCAAAATTTAAGTGTTAACTCATACAAAATATTCAGTTTTTCGGTAAATGGTTAATAT
>NW_013626790.1:0-558 GCF_000695525.1 Brassica oleracea var. oleracea
GGGATATGCGAAATAATACAAATTTCATATTTAAGGTAAGTAGATGTTATGTTTGAGTCATTTTTGTCTATAGTTATACCCTTGATTAATTTTCATAGATATAATTAACTGTTAATGGCATAACTTGTAATTTTATTTAAAAAGTTAAGAGTAAACCAAAAAAGTATTATTGTTATAATAGTATATTGATATATATTACAAAAAATCTTTATAATTAAAGTTTTTTGGAATGGTTTTCAACTTTATTATGATTTCTGTTGACCAACTTCACATAACTATAATGTATTAATAAATTTATAAATCTAATAATAAGTAACGTCTCTTACAAAAGAGGGGATATGTGAAATCATATGATTTATGTTGACCAACTTCACAGAACTATAATGTATTAATAAACTTATAAATCTAATAATATTAATGTCTCTTACAAAAGAGGGGATATGTGAAATAATACAGATTTCATATTAAGGTAAGTAGATATTGTGGTTGAGAGGGGATGCATTTTTTCATTAATTATATCCTTGATTAATTTTTACATAAATAATTAAATGTAAGTGG
>NW_013626791.1:0-558 GCF_000695525.1 Brassica oleracea var. oleracea
CAAACATTTGGGTCAAACCACAAAGGCATAGCTGCATCGCCTTTTTTTTCGCCATTTACTCTTCCACCGACTAACTTGGCGAGTCAATTGGAGTTTCAATTTAGCCTCGAAAGAGTTGCGAACGAGGATTGTTATACCGGAATCTCAATGATACATTTGCTGACACAACAAAAAGGCAAATTAATAGACATTCATGAACATAAAATTAATTTTTTACAAATTATAAAATTCAAGAAAATTAAATGAATTACCGCAAAGGATTCAAACCAACGTCTCACAACATCCCCGGGGGTTTGCTTCCAATTAGCATGCGGTTCTTTGAAATCTTTTTCAAAGATTTGACGGACCGATGCAGCAACGCTTACATCGTCATCAAACCTATCACATGAAATTCAAGGCAATTGAGAGAATTATATTATAAAAATATGAAAATATTATAATTAGTTGCAATGAATTAAAATTAAAAATCTTACCAAAGCGTATTTGAAGGGCGATCTGGATGGAGGTGAGAAAGACGATCATGTCCCGGACTAGCCAAAATCAAATTGATTGACATTA
>NW_013626792.1:0-558 GCF_000695525.1 Brassica oleracea var. oleracea
GCGGCTCGGCCGACCAATAAATAATTAAATTACTAATAAATAATATATGCGGTATTTCGGCCATTATAACATGATATAAATAATAGTAGAGGTGGTATACCAACCATTATAGCAGAGTATAAATGATACAAATAAATTTTACCAATTTAGAGAACGATCGTGCTGATAACGTGTTATAAAAGAACTGGAATTTTATTGTATAGCGGGAATTTAAATAAGAGTGAAATTTTATATCCGCAGAGAAAGGGATAACTCTGATATATGAGATAATATGCTAGAGAGAGAATACTTATAAAAGGAGAGAAAATATGTTTTTTTTGTGTGTTTACAATTGAGCGTTTTCACTCGTATATATAAACATAAATTTACTGTGCAAATAGAGACAGCGGGCCCCACATCTTTTATATTTTCAACATAATCGGCTCCTCCTTTTTTGACTTTCATAACAGTTTTATTTTTATGGGGGGTATTCAATATAAAACAACCACAAGAATAAAACAAACCGAGTAGGTTTTTTTTGTCATCTTTGAATTTCATTTAACTTAAACTGAAGTACCA
>NW_013626793.1:0-558 GCF_000695525.1 Brassica oleracea var. oleracea
AAAGCAAAAAAATAGTAATTATGTCATTTTAGACTAATTTCTATTATTTTATATCATTAGACTAATTTTTTTCAAAAATGGCTGTAATGCCCTTAAAATTGTAATTTTTTAAATAAAATATATAATAAGTTCGATCATGCGGGATCGATCGATCCGAATTTAGAAGGTCCAACGGATCGATCGATCCTGATCATTATGCAGAACAAAAAAATGCGGAGTATATACTGATCGACCTGGTCTATTTCACTCGATCGGCGAAGGTCTATAGATCGACCGATCTCATACGGATCGATCGATCCTGTGCCGAGGAAAGTATCCCAAATCAATTTTTTGGTTTTCTTCGATTATATCCGGATTGATTCCCACTTGACCAAGCATGATTTCAACTCTTTGAAGTCAATTTCTTTGGGATGAAACCCATAATTTCTCATTCACGAACAAAGGGAGAGAAAATCAACGTCTCACCCAAGTTCATAAACCCTAACTCACTCGATTTCACTCTGATTTGGATGATTCTTCGGCCTAACCCATACGATTTCGTGAGATTTTTACGAATCT
>NW_013626794.1:0-558 GCF_000695525.1 Brassica oleracea var. oleracea
GGATTGAAGAAGGATTGAAAAAATATTAAGAACATAAAAAAAAAAAAAATTCTATACCTCTTAGCTCAAGATCGATTGAGTTTCGTGCCGATAACGTGTTTTGGGTAAAGAAGAGAAGACAAAAGAAGAGAGGAATTGGTGTGTATTATTCCATGAGTAATGAGTCCTTTATATATAATTACAATAGCTTGTGGACAAAGCCACTTGGAGAACAAGTAAAGCTTGGAGAACAAGTATATTTAAGACTTGCCGTAATGGCATCACCATAATATTCATAACAGTTTGTACATTCACTCAATTAATCAAGGAAATATACAGACTTTCGCTCAGAGTATTCAAGATGAATGCTAGTTTACTTTTTTGTTGAAGAGAACAGATATTAGTCAACTCTGCCTTGAATTTGGATGTGTCTGATTGACAATGCCTGAAATTTAATTTAAAAGGCTTTACAATTAAACAGTAAAACACAACTCTTGTATCTCTGTTAACTCTTAATGTTACTGTAGCAAAATCAATACAACTAGCTAGCGATGGCAACAGAGTAGTCATTTTAAATGA
>NW_013626795.1:0-558 GCF_000695525.1 Brassica oleracea var. oleracea
GGATTAGTCTTAGCCCTGCGTTTGGGAAACATTCTGGTTTGACTATGTATGTCCGCAGCCAGAATTGTTGTTCTTGTTTGGATTTGATTTGCGATCGAGGAGTTAGGACCAAGGGGTCGTGTAAATTTGTACCCGGAAAGTGGCATCCTCCTATACCGTGCTCTGTGTGGTGTTGGCCTTCCGAGATTTCTTTCGTGTCTATTTGAGGATGTTCCGTATAGCTATAGGAGCTCTGTTACGAGTTTTCCTTACATGCCGCATTTTACGAGTAAAACACAGCGGGCTTAAAGTGAATCATAGCATATGGAACTTGGTCGATTTTTGACAAGTGGAACCTTTCCGTTAACTGTTTGGTTGTTAGGACTGAGTTTTGTTATGACGAATTTACCGTATGATTCCCATTTTTGGGTGGTACGATAATTGTTTGTGTAATCGTTACTTGGCGTTTCAAGACAAATTCTGGATTACAGTTTAGCCGTCAAGTTACTGGAGCGGTGGTTGCTCAATTGTGTTGGCTTTGCATGAAGGCTGTGCTCAGCTTTATAGCCAAGGACGTTG
>NW_013626796.1:0-558 GCF_000695525.1 Brassica oleracea var. oleracea
ATTCGCAGACACATAGAAAAACACACATACGTTTGCGTAAAAAAAAAGATGAATCCGCTAACAAAACGATTTACGGAAACAAGTGATCTTACCAGTCAAGTATAACAGAGGAGATATAAAAAGCCTTAATTCGATTTACTAGGGTTGTTTCGTGTAAAGAAATAATGATATGGAGCTACCTCACCCGTTCAAGTTAACAGCTAATCTCTATGTTAGTAGTTACTAACGGTTTTAGTGCAATACAACAATCTGTATCAAGTTAACCCATAATTAAAGCGCCTGGACATCATGTTACGTTAGTAGTTACTAACGATTTTATAACACTACCACAATCTACATCGAGTTAACACATAATTTAAACGCCAACATCTCAGGTTAGGGATTATTTGTTACCTGACACTCGATGTCTATGCTCTTAGCATGCCCGGGGATAAGACAATACTTGGTCGCCTCTGAAGGTTCTGCTAGCGGCACCGCGTTGTCATCCTCTAATGCTAAATCTTCATTCGGTTTCTCGCTCTCGCTTTCGGAATCCACAATAACAGTGCGCTCAGACTG
>NW_013626797.1:0-558 GCF_000695525.1 Brassica oleracea var. oleracea
TTTAGTGTTGATAGTTTAGGGTTTAGTGTTGATAGTTTAGGGTTTAGGGTTTAGAGATGATGTTTCAGGGTTTAGAGTTGAAGGTTTAGGGTTTAGGGTTTAGAGTTGATGTTTCGGGATTTAGAGATTAGAGTTGATGTTTCATGGTTTAGGGTTTATTTAAAAAAAAAAGATTTAAGATTGATGGTTTAGGGTTTAGGGTTCGTATTTAAAAAAAAATAAGGTTTAGGATTGATGGTTTAGGGTTTAGAGTTGAGTGTTAGGGTTTAGAGTTTGAATTTCGAAATAGTATAATTCGAAAAAAAATTTAAAAAATTATTATTTATTTTTTTAGATTTTTATTTATTTAAATATTTATTTATTAAAAATATAAAGAACAAGGGCATAAGAGTCTTTTGCCACTTAATGAAGAAGATATTTTTGAAAATGCCCCTTTAGTGGTGGTAAAAATGAAAAGTGGTAGCATGAAAGTGGTAAACATGTAATTTCCCCAAGACATAACTATTACACGAATTTAAATATTACAACACCATTAATAGTCTTGTAAGTTTGATCTGG
>NW_013626798.1:0-558 GCF_000695525.1 Brassica oleracea var. oleracea
TCGGAAGTTCTGACGAAATTCCGACGAATTTTTTTTTTTCGACAAAACGATACTGATGGACAGGTTCGTCGGAAATTCGTCGGAATCGGTCTATTCCGACGAATTTCTGACGATTTCGGCCATCAGAATCCCCTGTTTTCTTGTAGTGTGTTGAGGATTCATCCTGTAATCTTGGCTTGACTCAATAATCATCTCAAGCCTAAACGAATCTAATCAATCAAAGAATCAAGCAAGAAAGAAATAAAGAACACACTGAGACTTTGTTTACCCGGTGTTCACTGCACTTCTCGGATGTGGAGACTATACATCACCGGGGAGAGAAACGGTCTCTCAGCCAATCCACTATAAACGTTGTGATTACAGTGTACTTCACCGGAGGTTTCTCTCCTCTTCTTCCTCTCTCTCGATTACATCTAATCCGAGTTACAACAAGTATAATAGAGGAAGAAGAACAAGCTCTGAGCTTAGATAAAACGAGAATCACATCTCTCTCTAGCTCACTCTCATCTCGTGCTCTCGCTCTCTCATCTCATCTCGAGCTCTCTCGCTCTCTTCTGA
>NW_013626799.1:0-558 GCF_000695525.1 Brassica oleracea var. oleracea
CATTCATTCTGTTGCCTCTCCCTCGCAACCCCATCACCTTGTATATTCAGTCCAAAAAAAAAAAAAAAATCTAAATATTGTTTCTATCTATTTTATGGTGATGGAGATGGGGAAGGTGAATCCAAAAATAAAAATAAAATACCCGCCACTGGGAAGGTTGAGCAAGGAGTTGGTATCAACTTTTGAGGAGTAGGCAAAGGAAGTAAAGAACTGAAGAACAGTCCCACGGTTGATCCGAAGGAAAGAACAACTGCACCCGTGAAGCAGAAACGAGTTTGGGAAGGTTTAGCAAGGAGTTGGTACCAAATTTTGAGGAGTAGGCAAAGGAAGTAAAGAACTGAAGAACAGTCCCACGATTGATCCGAAGGAAAGAACAACTGGACCCATGGAGCAGAAACGAGTAAGGGCTGTGGACATCAATGGATCAGTCCTCTCCTGCTATTTTGCGTGATATCCTGCATCCACTTACATTTGGTAGCCCCTAAACACTCTTAGCTCCATCATGAAATGACCTATTTATTACCTAGCCCGTCTACCCTGAATAGTGCCTGTGATGAG
>NW_013626800.1:0-263 GCF_000695525.1 Brassica oleracea var. oleracea
CTAAATGGGCGATGGAGCTGAGCGAACATGACATCGTGTACAAGAATTGTACAGCAGCACAGTCACAGGTCCTTGCCGACTTCTTGATCGAGTTAACACCAGAGCTGGAGCAAGACCTCATCCTACCAAGTTTAAACTGGATCCTACACGTCGATGGTTCATCCATGAGTAATGGGTCGGGGGCAGGAGTGCAACTGCAATCACCAACAGGAGAATTCATCCGGCAGTCATTCAGCTTTGGTTTTGCGGCGTCAAACAACGAA
>NW_013626800.1:354-558 GCF_000695525.1 Brassica oleracea var. oleracea
GCCAGTACCTCGGCGATTACGACGTCCGCAACGAAAGGATGGACGCCTACCTCAAACTCGTCCAAGACCTCACGCGAGACTTCGAGTTCTTCGAACTCCCGAAGGTTCCTCGCGGAGAAAATGTCTGTGCCGACGCCCTCGCTGCTCTAGGAAGAACGCTACACGATCAAGTCAAGAGGACAATCCCAATCCATAAAATAGAGA
>NW_013626801.1:0-558 GCF_000695525.1 Brassica oleracea var. oleracea
CACTGACGTGCCTTATCCCCCAAAGAGAAAGGGAATAACTTGAGCTTCAAGGCATCCTCTGACACACCATTGGTTTTTGACAACCCACAATAGCTGTCGAACCTGTCCAAGTGATCGAATGGGTCCTCCAAAGCCAAGCCATGATAGTTGTTGTTCTCTATCACGTTGAAGAGTCCTGACTTGATCTCAAAGTTGTTGGCTGCCACAGCGGGTGCTCGGATTCCCAATCTATGGCCTTGAATGTTGGGGCGGTCGTAAGTGCCAATGGGTCGAGCTGCTCGCTGTTGGTTTTGTGGAACGTTGTTAGCTCCATTGACGTCTGCCACATCAATATCCAATCTCTGCAAGTGAGCATGTTGCTCTTCTTCTCTTCTCGCTCTAGCAAACTCTCTCTCTAAAGCTCTGATGTCTGCAACTCTTGGAACTAGGTTTGATGGACCCATGCTCCTCAAGTTCATACACCTGAAAGTTAAAGGGAGGTGAAGAAGGAGAATAAGTAACAAAAGAAAATAAAAATGACTTAGTATCAAGCAAATGACTAAATCTCAATGTTCAAAT
>NW_013626802.1:0-128 GCF_000695525.1 Brassica oleracea var. oleracea
CAACTATGCATTAAAACAGTATTTTCATATTTTTAAAATTTTCTCAATACCTATGGGTTAACCCCTGCGAAAATATTGAATTTTTGGTAAATGCTCTATTTACTGAAGCCTATGATCTTTAGTGTTGT
>NW_013626802.1:206-558 GCF_000695525.1 Brassica oleracea var. oleracea
CCCTAAATTGGTGACTAACCACCATAAAATCGTTATTTGCTAGAGAAACGGACACAACAAAAATTTCAAACCTCTTTGTATTTGATAATATGTTGGTGAAGGATGAAACTATGCATTAAAACAGTATTTTCATATTTTTGAATTTTTTTCAAAATCTATGCGTTATCGGACTCAGGCTCTTCCTAGAAGCTTCGAGGAGCTGGTGGAGCCCCCTACGAAAATATTGAATTTTCGGTAAATGCTCTATTTACTGTTGCCTATGATCTTTAGTGTTCTTTTTATATTTCTAAACACATTCTACATTAATATTAATGTATATTAAACTCTCTTTCATGGTACATGGGCATCGTTT
>NW_013626803.1:0-557 GCF_000695525.1 Brassica oleracea var. oleracea
ATAGAAGGATGCAAAACCTTTATGACTTTTGTTTATGGTGATCCGGTCATTGAGTGTCGCGAATATGTATGGGAACGTCTGACTCGAAAGAGTTTTGAACGAACAGGATCATGGTTTATGATAGGTGACTTCAACGAAATTAAGAGTAATGCGGAGAAGAAGGGGGACGGAAAAGAACAGAATCATCGTTTCTCCCTTTTAGGACGATGATTGCTAATTGTGGGATGCTTGAGTTTCCTTACAAAGGGAACCCGATGTCTTGGGTAGGCTTCCGCGGCTCTGGCAAGGTCCAATGCTATCTGGATCGTGCAATAGGTAATGAAGAATGGCATCATATGTTTTCCCACACAAATGTGGAGTATCTAAAACTTTGGGGCTCAGATCATAGACCAGTCTTGGCTAAGATTCAACCACGGGAAGTTAGGGTCCAACGGAGCTTTAATTCTACAAGAGGTGGCTGGGAAAGGATGGCTTGGAGGACGCTATCAAAGAAGGCTGGGGAATCTCGTCTAGAAGAAACTCGAGCGAGCTCCATTTTAAAATCAACAATGTCCATC
>NW_013626804.1:0-557 GCF_000695525.1 Brassica oleracea var. oleracea
GGAACTAGTCATTGGGTTTCGGCCCGTCGGATGTAAAGATCACATGCTTTACTCTTTTACCAAAGAGCCAAGTTAATGGGAAGAACGTCTCAACTCACTCTCCTTTGAAACGTAAACGATAGACAGATTTTGATTGTTTGTTTGCGTTTGCGTTTGCATTTGTATTCTTATCAGAAATGATACGTTTTCAAACAAACACCAAGTTCAACTGATACAGCGAGATTGAACCCATTATCATACATTTTTAATATGTTTAAGTTCTATATTTTACAGAACTACTAGTATTATTGGTAGAATCCTCTAGCAGTTTCTGTAAGTAAATTTCCTAAACCATTCTCTGACATCATACATTATCAGATGACATACTTTCAATTTCTTATACATACTAAAAATAAATTATTTTTGGTGATGAGATCTAGTATCAATTTGACAACTTAATTTTTTTAATTTGTAATTTATCATTATTAACTGATAAAATATATAAACTTTAAATTTTTATTTTTAAAATATTTTTCTTAAAACAATTAGAAACATAATTATAATAATTAATAAGTAAT
>NW_013626805.1:0-557 GCF_000695525.1 Brassica oleracea var. oleracea
GCATACCACACTTCCCATCCCCAACACCCACTCAAGTCTCGTAGAGGTCAAGTTCCTGATTACGCTGACAAGAAGTGTCTTCTTTGCGAGAAGGGATTTCGTCAATTTCACCTCTGTGATGTTTGTAACTACAGCATATGTAGCGCATGTATGAGAAATCCACCACCGCTAAACATCCAATGCTTGAAGACACATGAACATCAACTTCATCTTTTTTCAAGACTCATTGACTTCACTTGCAATGCTTGTGGGACGCAAGGTAGCCGAAGCCCTTATTTATGTCCTCCATGTAATTTCATAATCCATCGAGAATGCATTGATCTACCACGCGTCATAAGCATAAACCGCCATGATCACCGCATCTCTTACACCCCTCACCTTGGACATCGAAAGTTGAAATGCAGAGTTTGCCGTAAAGAAGTTGATGGGTTCTACGGGGCTTATACTTGCTCAAAGTGCCCTAGTTTTGCTGCTCATGCAAGATGTGCAACAAGAAGAGATGTATGGGACATGGTTGAACGAGAAGGGACACCTGAAGAAGAGGAAATTGCACCGTA
>NW_013626806.1:0-557 GCF_000695525.1 Brassica oleracea var. oleracea
AACTTCCATATCATCTGGAACAAGGGTTCCAGGCTCGGTTGTAGCACTTGAGCTCGATCTTCATCTCCTTTCAGTATATTTTGCAGCACCCAGTACCCTGATTTTACAGTGTAATGGCCAGTTTTTGTATACTCCCAGCTATACTTATCGTCACTCTTCTCTCCGCAAGGTCTGATGCGTCTGATCCACTGTTGTTCCTCCTCGGGGAAGAGACTATCAAGGAGCTGTAAATTCCACTCTTTCCCTTGATTTTGTAGTAGCTCGCTCACCTTACTGATTACAGGCAGAGTCTGTTGTTGTTGCTCCGTTAGGACGTTTATAGCTCTCACTGCCCTTGCTGGTTTGGCTCCCAACCATTGCTCTGTCCAGATCCCTGTGTTTCTGCCATTGCCAATGATCGATCTCGCTCCCTGTTTGATCAATTTCTGAGCCGAGTGTATGCTTCTCCATGCGTACGAAGGCCTCGATCCCAACTCAGCATTTAACGGGTCTGTCTTTGAATAATACCGGCTTTTGTAGATCCGGGCCAGCAGACTCGATTTGTTTGTGATCAGTCT
>NW_013626807.1:0-557 GCF_000695525.1 Brassica oleracea var. oleracea
AAGCCCACTCGTTCTCCTTGAGAACCTCTGCTTCCTCCTCTGCTGTGAAGTCGTTCACGAGGCCGAACATTGCACGAATCTCCTTATGGTCTTTGCATGCAGCGATCACGTCAGCGACTCTCTGGCAAGCGAGATCAAAAAGACCTTTGATGTTTAGGTAGTTCGCAGCCATGAGGAGATCGTAGACCGTGGACAGATCCATTTGCGTGATGAACTTATCGTCCCACTTCTTGAGAGCATCACTGGAGGAGGAAGAAGAATCGCCACCGTCGACGACGACGTGATTCTTGCAGTATTCAATCACTAACTTGAGGATTTTGCCTGTGACGTTGGTGATCGGGTATTCACGACTGGCGCAATCTTGAACCATAGGCGACAGTATCACTGATTGAAGTACGACCGCTTCGTCAACCACAAATAAGAAACCGTCGGAGCTCTCCAACGTGAACATCGTCTTACCTTCTTTGCTGCGTGGCTGTTTTCTCGTAAGAAGATTCTGAGGGGAGATGAAAGAGTTGAGAGAGAGCGAATGAATCGTAAAGCTATGAGCCTATATA
>NW_013626808.1:0-557 GCF_000695525.1 Brassica oleracea var. oleracea
ATTTGAATAAACATAGTATTAAGAGGGTTAAACAATGCATCTCCTTGTGGGCAAACAGAACAACAGCTTTGGATCCATCTTGTTCTTGATTCAATGGTTAATTGAAAGAAAATAAAAAGTTGTTTAAATCAAGAACATATAATTTTCAAAATAATGTTTCGTTTTGGTGGGAGTTGATAAGAGTTTACAACTACTTGAACGTACTAGGAGTGTAGGTAGTAAAATCAATTTTTGTAATAAAAAGGACTCTGACAAAGGTTATGTTATCATTTTGAAATTCGAGTTAAAATTTCTAAATATGAGCGGTATTTAGGATAAGACAAAAAAACCACAAGCATAAAAACAAGATAGACCATGGAAAACATAGGGGCAATGTCAAAAACACTACAAGAGTTTAAACACAAGAGTCTTAGAAACAAGTCTGACAACGAAGAGCTAGATAGAACAGTCTAGAGACAAAAAGAGATTAGATAGACGGAACTGCGATCACAACCAAACTTGGACTGCAGATTAACATGCTCAATTTAACCTGCAAAGTTGTGAAAATCAAACATTCA
>NW_013626809.1:0-557 GCF_000695525.1 Brassica oleracea var. oleracea
AGAGGAATCCGTCAAGGAGACCCTCTTTCTCCCTACATATTTATTATGTGTAGCGAGGTCCTCTCGGGATTATGTAACAGGGCGCAAGAGGACGGCTCTCTCAAGGGTCTGAGGGTGGCGAGGTCAAGTCCTCGGATAACCCATCTCCTTTTCGCGGATGATACAATGTTTTTCCTTGAAGCTAACCGAGGAAATTGTGCAGCGCTTACTACCATCTTGAACAAATACGGAGAGGCTTCTGGCCAAGCGATAAACAAAGAGAAATCCGCACTTACGTTTTCCCGGAGAACACCGGCCTCACTCAAGATGATGGTGAAAGAAGAGCTCCAAATTCAAAAGGAGGGAGGCACTGGTAAGTATCTAGGTATGCCCGAACATTTTGGACGTCGTAAACGTGATATGTTCTCGGCCATTGTGGACCGTATAAAGCAGAAAGCCCGGGGATATTCCAACAAATTTCTATCCTCGGCTGGCAAGTTAGTGATGCTCCAAAGCGTCTTATCCGCAGTGCCTTCTTTCTCCATGACGTGCTTTGAACTCCCTGTGTCACTCTGTAA
>NW_013626810.1:0-557 GCF_000695525.1 Brassica oleracea var. oleracea
CTGTGCCTCCTCCTTCTGAGCCGGCAATTGTCTTGGTTGGTTCTGGATCTGCTTCTCCTGGCTCGAAACCCGATGACGGTGTTGTAGCGCCAGAGAGAAATTATGCTGCTTTATTCAAGAGCTCTGCTCAATTGCGGGAGCTGGGTACACCGACGGAACATGTTTCAGGAGCGCCTTTCGTCCTCATCCCAGATGAGAATATCGAGGCTGCGAAACTGGAATTCAAGGACTTCATTTATGCTCGCTTCCATGGAGACCATCCGTCCATGGGTAAGATTATCGGCGTGGTTAACGCTGTGTGGGCGAGAACGGGCCCTAGAATCTTTGTCCATAACATTGGACAAGGTATTTATCTCCTCCGAGTCACGAACCCCAAGACGCGTGAGGTTCTTCTGTCCAGGACGTGCTGGAACATAGGAGGTCTACCTATGTTTGTGGCTCCTTGGTCTCCTGACTACTCACCTGATGAGCCTCCACTCACAAGTGCCATTGTCCCGGTTGAGATGCGCAACGTTCCGTATCTGTTGTTCAACCAAGAAAGCCTGAGCCGTATTGCC
>NW_013626811.1:0-557 GCF_000695525.1 Brassica oleracea var. oleracea
CTGTCATGTGTCGCGATCGTGTTAATTAGCAACTTTGAAGAACCAATCTTTATATAAATAATTTGTTTCGGCCATCATTGTACAAAGAATCATTTAACTCAGTGGTATAAATGCTATGATGTTGTTTAGATCTCAATAACCCGGGTTCGAGTCACAGATTTGACACTTTTTTCATACTTTTTATTATAATGTAGATTAGATCTTGATTTCCCAAATTCTCCATCGAAACCGGCTCCATACTAGAATTGATATAACTGTATAGTTGGTTTAGTGTTAACTGGGTATTTATCCGGGAACCGGTTCTTGTGTATATGTATATAAAAACAGAGTTCGGTACTCTGTAACTGAATAATAACAGAATCATTTTAACTTTCTCAACGTTTCAGACACTCCATTATAATATCATCTCCCATCGTCAAAAAGGTAAACCCTTCTTATTGCGTAGTCTGTACTACACAACTGCTGAGTACATTCTCGTAATTGCTGTGCTGTTCTGTTTTTGTAGCTTAGCGTGTGTTCTTGTTTGTATGTTGCCCTTGATGTGAATAAAAAAAAAA
>NW_013626812.1:0-557 GCF_000695525.1 Brassica oleracea var. oleracea
ATACATCCTTGTCATTATCGATGATCATTCAAGGTACATGTGGTCCATCCTTCTAAAAGGAAAAGGAGAAGCATTTGACAAGTTTCAAAAGTTCAAGGCGGTTGTGGAACTCGAAACAAAAGCGAAGATTAAATGTTTTCGAACCGATAGGGGAGGAGAGTTCACGTCTACAGAATTCAATGAGTTTTGTGAAAGATCAGGAATAGTGAGGCATTTGACTGCTCCATACTCTCCACAGCAAAACGGGATCGTTGAGAGAAGAAATAGAACCCTTTTGGAGATGACAAGAAGTCTATTGAAGCATGTATCTTTGCCGCTTCATCTGTGGGGAGAGGCTGTACGTCATGCGACGTATCTTATTAATCGTGTTGGTACAAAAGCTTTAACAGACCAAACTCCATACGAGGTTTTAAAGGGAAGAAAACCTAACATAGAGCACTTACGTATCTTTGGTTGCAAGTGCTATGCTAAAATAGAAAAACCCTTTCCGAAGAAATTGGATGATAGATCAAGAACCCTGATTCACCTAGGGACAGAACCGGGCTCTAAAGCCTACA
>NW_013626813.1:0-557 GCF_000695525.1 Brassica oleracea var. oleracea
GGGGGCAGTTGTTTTCAGGAGGAAAAAATGGATGAGATGTAAGCAACAAAACTGGGTTATTTAAACCATTGTTCTGTTAGAAATGCTTTAATGATCATTATTTATGTAGATCTTCAGCATCTGTGGCTGGAGAAACTGTTAATGACTTTGCCACTAAAGGGTCCTCGGTAAGTGAATACTAAACATGGAACTGCATATATGGTGTTTTGTATCTACTTTTATTATAGTATAGATATTGGTACTACCGCCTATAATATCATGATGTTCATTTCTCGGCACGGACCCCTTGACAATAACTTGAAGTTAATCGTGCTTACTGTTTTTTTATTCTTTTCAATGCCATCAATCATGCATCTTGCGGTGATTAATAGCTTGAATCTGGGACTTTTGTTAGGCTTTGTTTGTATGTGTTTCTACTTGTATTATTTCTATGCTTTCACATGCCCTTAGTCTTAAATCTTTCGTAGTTTGATAATTATGGTTTTAAGCTTTCCTTGGATGGTATCTTGGATGTAATCTCTCTTCTCTTTTTCTTTTAAAGCATTAGTAAGAAGAAA
>NW_013626814.1:0-557 GCF_000695525.1 Brassica oleracea var. oleracea
GGAGAGTTGGCTTGAGCTTGGTCGCTACGTAGCGACCGAGCTGTGTGTGTGCTCGGTCACTACGTAGCGACCGGGCTGTGTGAAGGCTCGGCCGCTACGTAGCGACCGAGCTGTGTAATTGATTTGCCGTGCTTCCTTTTTCAGCGATTAACCTAGGGGTTTTCTGCGGTTTTTAGGAAAACAAGTTTTACCCTTCCGAAAAGTTTTCGGAAAACGTGTTTTGGTAAAACTCTTACGCATTGAAACTTCTTTAGCTCGAAAACGAGCCAAGCTTACGGGATTTGATAAAATTTATCGTTTCCCTTTTTGTCTTAAAAGAGAAATCGCAAGCTCGTTTCGTAGCAATTCCTGTTGGCGAAAAGTCGCGGCTAGGTTTTTTTCGATTTTTTTAGGCACTATGGCGTTTGCTTAATCGTTCGCCATAGGTCCAGTGGCAGCTGGGGTTGTCTTACCAGCGTTATTGCGAACTGCGATTTTGTCTTTCGTGTTTCGAGACATTGTTTTGATCCGGACCCCCCCTCCTTCTAGCGCCAAACTGTGGGAACCGAAATTCGCAC
>NW_013626815.1:0-557 GCF_000695525.1 Brassica oleracea var. oleracea
TGCTCTATCATAATCAAGTGATCAACTCTATACCTCCTTCTCTGATATTTTTGCACAGCATATTCCACAGTAGCGTTAATGGAAATACCAATATCAATACAATCCCCTAGTTCTGTCAAATTTATTAACCGTCCAAGAGGCACCCGGTCATCAAACCAAAAGGAAGAATTTCCACTATTTATCTCAACTCGAACAAACTGTTCTACCAATTCTCCGGGAATATGCCAAGATATTTCTGAGAAAATGATTTACGGTAATAAAATAAATAATAATTTTGGAGATAATAGGAATCCCAATTAATTCCAAAGGTTGTGAATTCCAATTAAGTTGAAATGTTGTGTTTTTTCAAAAAGTTGTGTCTATTCTAAAAATTGACAAAAAAACATTAACATCAAGAATTGTGTCTTTTCATTTAAAATGATATTAGTTTTTGTTTTGATGATGTTAACTATTCAAAAATTTATCTGTACAATTATTTATACCAAGAGTTGTGTATTGGTTATTGTAATAGGTTATGTTGTGTCATGTTTTCCTGTTGTAAAATAAAATTTTGATAA
>NW_013626816.1:0-557 GCF_000695525.1 Brassica oleracea var. oleracea
ACTTTAATTATGTATAGGTTCTTTTGCTTATACGTATGTTAATGTTGTTGATACAGAATTGAATCACAGTCAATTTCTTTCTGATCCTTACCTATAAAAGAGGAGGAGAATAATGACATTCTCTTCTCAAAACATCCAATACCTCCTGCTAGCTTAATTTCTTCTGTAAATCCTTCAATCATATCCCACAACACCTATATGAAAAAAGATAAGAGACAACTCACTTAAGTTTATTGCTATATGATGTCATTATATATGAAAGTATGATTTACCGACGTTCAATTCTCTCACAAAATCTGCAAAATTCCTCAAACACGACATGGTGGAGCCAAAACATTCTACAACTCTTTTAAAACAATAGATGAGAAACATTCACAACATAGGCACGAGAATGGAAGAAATATCGTACCTGTCGAGGCGTTCGTTTCCACTTCTTGCCACGGTTTCACATTCTTCGACGCTTGTAATCTCTCTCTTCAGCTAAAAGCTCTTGTTTGTCTTTATTTTATTCATTCCTACACGTTATAGACAATATATATACTTTGTTAGTGATTTGG
>NW_013626817.1:0-557 GCF_000695525.1 Brassica oleracea var. oleracea
ACGGTTGAAGAAAAACATCAAGAGGCCGTTTTGGATGCTTCGGCCCAAGGATTAATATGATCCAAAATAGAAATTCTTGTTCCATGCACATATCCGGCGGTAAATTGTACGGCGTAAGAATGACTGGCCACAAAAAATATTGTCTACCAGACATTCCAAATGGACTAAATCCATCGGTGCATAACCCAAGATAGACATTCCGAATATTTGTAGCAAAATCTACGTGTACCTTGTTGAAATCTTGCGTCTGATGGATGTGCAACCTCACCATCTCTCTGGACATGTTCCGCATGCCACCTCATCGACGCAGCAGTCCTCTCAGATTGATATAATCTTTTCAATCTGTCTGTAATTGGTAGGTACCACATCCTTTGGTACGGTACCCTATTCCTCCCACGGCCTTGCGGTTTGAATAGTGGTTTTCTGCAGAATCGACACTCTTCTAACTTGTCATTCTTTCCAGTAGATTATGCAGTTGTCGATACAAACATCAATCATCTCCGAAGGCAGCCCAAGATTATAAACCAATTTCTGAATCTCATAATAAGATTCAGCAG
>NW_013626818.1:0-557 GCF_000695525.1 Brassica oleracea var. oleracea
CTTATCCCTTATGAGACAAAGGGTTTCCGTGCGCCGTCTTGTTCTCCCGTCCATTTCCAGAGAATCCGCCTTGTTCTCCCGCTCTTTTTCTCTTTCGTTTCTTTTTCTTTTGGTTTCTTCTCTGCTCTCATACGGGCCAGGTCAGCTGCAGTGAGACCTCCAACAAACATTGATTTCTTGAATGTGAAGCCTTTCCTTTAATAGACATACAAGTTCATCAGAAGTCTCGTCTTCAATATGGTCATCCCAAATAAGATCCTCAGGGGAGTGTGACGTATCCCCGGTCATTGATATGACCTCAATCTGCGAACCAAAACAAACATAATGATATCAAATTCTAATGTAATCGTTATCGGTTATTACCAGCGTTATCGGTTATTTCCAGCGTTAACGGTCACCAAGCATGATAGCTCACATTTTACGGACAAGACATCTAACAAACCAAATAGTGCTAGCATATATAGATAGTAAAAGCTAAGTTATAGAATAGTTGTGCAGGTCAGGCTATATATATATGCTACTGAAAATTAAAACAATCAGTGGCCGATTAATGTCTA
>NW_013626819.1:0-557 GCF_000695525.1 Brassica oleracea var. oleracea
ATATGTAAATATATTTTATGAAAATTATGTATAACTTAAGATATATTATGCCTAGAATGAAATAAAAATAAACTAAAGTTTCTGATTCCAAATTACATAAATTAGTAAAACAATAATATTTTGAAGTCTCATGCATATGTATAAATTTTACAAAAGAACTAAATTGTAACAGTTGGTTAATAGTTTATTTTCATTTTAATATGTGTTGAGTTATCCTATGATTTATATTTATAAAATAAATTGTTATTCTTATAAAATTATATATTCTTATTGCAGTTAAATCTATGATTTTAGATATAATTTGGATTAGTCGAGTCATGGGTACTCATGTTGTGAGTATATTGAGTTTTTTTTTTGACAACAACATTCAGTATATTGAGTTACATATATAAATGTGCATGTATTTTCATAGTATTTATCAAATTATATGTTGATGTTTTTTAAAAACATTAGAAAATAAAGCGAAGATCAGTAGGAAGTTACATACATAAGTAGCTGATATATTTTTGGAAGCTTATGAACACGTATCAATATTTACAATAATTAAAATATTTTAT
>NW_013626820.1:0-557 GCF_000695525.1 Brassica oleracea var. oleracea
GCATCTTGAGCATCGTTTTATCATCGCAAAGGTCATTATGATCAGCACTATAATCACTGCGTGAAGCAACAATCCTTTCTCGTCGGCGTTCCTGGTGATAAAAAGATGTACCAGCCACAAAATTGAGATATATGAAAGAAAAAAAACAGAACAAATAAATATACGAACCACTAGCATACCTTCTCCACGTGCATTTGACAAATTAGGGGAGGGCCTGATCCTCGGTCATTGTACCACTAGCATATCTTTTTCTCTGTAGAAAAACACACACAAAACGTTCCTAAGAAAAATAAATTTACCAAACAGTTCAAAGACAACCCTAGTTAACAACACCAGTAAGAAACTAGCCAGAGCAAATTGATTCTGAAGACACTTACCTTGGTAACAGAGACAAACACTGAGAATGCAAAACCTTTGCAGTATTATTGATGCCTACTTTTTTGGCCCTTCATTTCATGTACAAGACGTTACAACCACAACAACTCAATCACTCCAAATGCAAACCGCATAGCAACATCAATTAAGCTTTACCACGAAGTCAAGTAGACAAACTAAAC
>NW_013626821.1:0-557 GCF_000695525.1 Brassica oleracea var. oleracea
ATACAAATATGTATCGTGCACACAATACACACTCACACTGGCACATGCGTATGTATATATTACAAGACAAAACCGTTTTTTACTTCTATATATATCATTGCATGTCAATTTATTTATATCCTTATACATGATTTTATTACTAAAAAGTCTAAAAGATTAGCTTAATCAATATATGTTTGCATAGATATATTACGGTGCTAAGGCATGTTAGCCACACGTCTACGAGTGATATATAATCATGTTCCAAGTTAGACAACAACAAGTACATTGTGTTAGCAAAAAACTTATAGTACATGCTTATATATTTATGTTTATACATAATTAATGTCGAGCTTTGTATATGTTTCATTTGAGGAGTAACATAAAGCGTTCACATACTTTCTCATTTTATAGTTTTTATATCTCGGGTAACAGTTTACCAAAACAAAACTACATATGTTACAAACGATTAAACATTTTTCCCTAAAAGAATATGGGTAAAACGAGCCAATTAATGATTTTTAAGGTAATTAACATGCAGAATGGTACGTATCTAAGAAACGGACCGGGCCTATGGA
>NW_013626822.1:0-557 GCF_000695525.1 Brassica oleracea var. oleracea
AATTGCTTGATTGCTTCTTATAGTTTGTTTGGTTGCTTGCTTGTGAAACAAAACTTGTGAAACAAAACTTGTGAAACAAAAATGTTAGTATGGGTGTTGCTTGATCGCTTCATTCTTATTATTATCTATAATCGTTTCTGTACTATCCACTTGTGACATAGGAATAAACATGAATTGCTTGATCGGTTCTTATGGTGTTGTATGTTTGTGTTTTGGTCATCAATTCAAAATTGAAAAGTCCTCATTTTTTATGTCTGTCATTTATGTCTACGTCCTTTGTTAGATAGAAACATTAAAAATCTTGGAATTAAAAAACTTAACTAAAACATTTCTACAACACACAACTACTTCCTAAACCAATTAAAAGCAATTAAAGGCAACCGTAAAACTTCATCTACTTTTCTCTATTAAAGCTTCAGTGTTATCTTTGTTCTCATCTACTTCATCTCCTTCATCTCCTTCATCTTTGTTCTCTACTTCTTCTCGGTTATGGATTCTCATCAAAGCCAGTCCTCTAGCTTTGTACACTTACTAAACAGTCAACTTCCTAACATCGA
>NW_013626823.1:0-557 GCF_000695525.1 Brassica oleracea var. oleracea
TCTGCATAATTTTATTAGAATTTCGAATTTTGTGGATGATGATTTTGTAGAAATAATGGGACGAACACATATTGGAAACACCGAAGCAGAGATTGATACAAATGAGATGGAAACACCAGATATAGCTAATGGGGATTTGATGGATAATATCAGAGAACAAATTGCAAATTTACTATGGGCAAATAAAAATACTATGTGATATGTTTTACAAATGTTGTATTTAAATTTATGTTATTTTTTATAATATATTATGTATTTGTTGCATTAATTTTTTTAATAAAAGACAGTATCTGAAAATTAAATAAAATTTTTACATTTCAAATTATAATTTGAACCACCTTTTATCCGCTTTCACTATTCAAACAAATATTTTAAACCATTAGATCCGCTAGATCCGCTCTTGTTCCGCTAGATCCGCTCTTGTTCCGCTAGATCCGCTCTCGTTCCGCTAAATCCGCTAGATTCGCTAGATCCGCAACGCTTGATCCGCTTTTTCCATTCGGAGCCTTACTTATCATCTTCCATCTTCTCCAATTATTTAATATCCAACTGAAATC
>NW_013626824.1:0-557 GCF_000695525.1 Brassica oleracea var. oleracea
AATCACTCCGGAGGTCGAGCACTCGCTTTAAAAGTCAAAAGCCTCGGCTTTTACTGGCCAACAATGAATGTGGATTGTGAGGCATACGCTCAAAGATGCGACCATTGCCAGCGACACGCTTCGACAATCCATTCCCCGACAGAGCTGCTACGGACGATGACGGTACCATACCCTTTTATGCGATGGGGAATGGACATAATCGGCCCTATGCCAAGCTCTCAACAGAAACGCTTCGTCCTAGTGCTAACTGACTACTTCACAAAGTGGATCGAGGCGGAAGCTTTCGCCAGCATAACAGAAAAAGAAGTTCAACGGTTCGTGTGGAAAAACATCATCTGTCGCCACGGCCTACCTTACGAAATAGTGACTGACAATTGCTACCAATTCATATCGAAAAAGTTTCGAGAGTTCTGCGAAAGATGGAGAATCCGACTCAACACATCGAGTCCGCGGTACCCGCAGAGCAACGGTCAAGCTGAGGCATTCAACAAAATCATAATCGACGGGTTAAAGAAACGCCTCGACTTGAAAAAAGGATGTTGGGCCGATGAACTCGA
>NW_013626825.1:0-557 GCF_000695525.1 Brassica oleracea var. oleracea
AAGTGAAATGGAGTAGGAAATGCTGAGGTTAAACACTAAATTTTGTAGTGTTTAACCTGAGAATTTCCTACTTCATTCCACTTTTCACTTTAAAATGGAGTTTGAAATTATAAATGCTCAAACTTTATTCTATTTTTCACTTTAAAGACGGATAGTTTTCTCCGATCAGAGATCATCTATGTACCAAGAACGCAAAATTCAAAGGCAGATAGTTTAGCACGCAGTGCAAGAAAGTAACCGTCTTTCGTCATTCACTAAATTTTATTTTAGTAATGATTATGATCGTATAGTTTCAAAATTTGTACGATACTCCATAATTTCATGGAGACATCATTGGTTTTCCCAAGTTTAGATTCAGTTTTGGATCACAGTAAATAATGTGATCAAAATGTTTAATGCGATTCCATCAGCTACTTCCTCGCACATCAAAAATTGTTTCCGCATATTAGCTAAACTGTCAGTTATACTGTACAATTTTTTTTTAATACGTAGTGGATAGGGCTGGGGACAGATTAGATATCCGGGTTTTTGGAGGTATTTGTGATTTGCTTTGAATG
>NW_013626826.1:0-557 GCF_000695525.1 Brassica oleracea var. oleracea
CGCGAACCCAAAAGGTTATTTCTGATGGGAAGAGCTGTGTCTTCTTCGGTTGCCAACGTGCCAGAGCGAGCATCCAGTAGTCAAAGTGATAGGGTTGCAGTTTCAACACCGTTTCAATTTCTTCCTCTGTCTCAAAATCGAACTGAAATTTGCCAAAACCCAAATCTGTCCCCACCACTTGATCCTCCAGTTTCCATATCTTTGGAATATTCTGTATCAACGCCTTCATTTCCTGTTCTGGAGGATTCATGCATCTGCCAATCAAGGTTTTGGAATAGGTTTTGATGAGAGCCGAGTTGTTAAAGTGCGGCACTGAAATCTTCATCCTTTTCCGCGTGCCTTCTCCATCTCTCACATCCCCACTGGTGCCCAGCAACTGACCCTGCGTCATGATAATCCAGAAAAAAGAAAAGATTTGGTTTTTGTTATAGCAAATTGCGAAAGAACTAAGCAATGTGATGCAACAAAGAGGAGACCCCCAAGACTTTTTATACTTAATCCAGTTTCCCCTCTCCCCACGCCCATATTTTCCCCCATTAATACCCAATATCTCAATC
>NW_013626827.1:0-557 GCF_000695525.1 Brassica oleracea var. oleracea
TATTCAACTTCCTAGTGATTCTCCAGTACTTTATGTATCCAAACAAAGTTTCATACATCGCGATTCATGCTGTTGTGATAAGAATGACAAAGAAATTGTCATATTCCCAAACAGAAAAACTAGGATCACCTGATTTGAAAGTGGGATAGCTTTCCTGTTTGAAAGTGGGATAGCTTTCCTGTTTGAAAGTGGGATAGCTTTCCTGTTTGAAAGTGGGATAGCTTCTTCATCCTAACTCCTATGAGATTTATTCAAACTTCCTAATGATTCTCCACTACTTTATGTATCCATATCAAGCTTCTTACATCCCGGTTCATGCTGGTTTGATTAGAATGACGAAGAAGTTGTCATATTCCCAAACAAGAAAACTGGAATCACATGTTTGAAAGTGGGATAGCTTTCCTGTTTGAAAGTGGGATACTTAATTTGGATAGATAAAGTAGTGGAGAATCTGCACGACGTTGAATAAATCTCATAGGAGTCGTCATATTCCCAAACAGGAAAACTGGAATCACTTGATTTAAAAGTGGGATAGCTTCTTCATCCTAACTCCTATG
>NW_013626828.1:0-557 GCF_000695525.1 Brassica oleracea var. oleracea
CTAAAAACTTATATAACACAGAGACCGTCTTTCTCAACTAAGGTCATGGTTCGATGATGTTTAAAATATTCAATGTTGTGTTTTTGAATTTTATAAGCCAGAAATTTTTTTTTTCTTTATGGCATTGTTTATCTCATTTATATGTCGAAGAGCATTCATCATATTATATCCTATCTTGCAACTATAGGCTCAGAATAATTAACTCATGGTTGTTTTATGCTTTCCAAATGTCATCGTATAATCTTGAAATTGTATGATGAATGCGGTTCTAATCAAAGAAGCATCCTTTTTTGGGCACCAGCAGTAGTTAGAAACCATGATGAATTTCTGGAAAATAAATTTAAATGCTTTTAGTTATTAAACACCGAATGGTTGACAAGTGGTGTAGAAGTTTTTTTAACCTTTGCAAAAGTCTCTTGAAGCAGGGACGATTCTTCCTTCTTTCCTCTCTTTTGTAATTTATTTTACTTTTTTAATCTGAAAATTATGGAAAGAGACTCCCACTGCTGGTGGCATAACATAACGTTATTGAGAGAGATACCAATCACCGTCGAAGA
>NW_013626829.1:0-204 GCF_000695525.1 Brassica oleracea var. oleracea
ATCTCCTTTTTCTCTCTGAATCAGTTTCTCACACCCATGAATACTTCGAGGCGACATTCGTACGGGGTGCCATCTAAGTGCTGGTGCGGGAAAGGGGTTGTGATTTCTATTCGAGAACTGATGACAATCCTTACCGACGGTTCTATAGATGTGAAATAGGGGCACAGGTTCATAGTCTGATTCGATTTTCGATTTGTTATGTTC
>NW_013626829.1:373-557 GCF_000695525.1 Brassica oleracea var. oleracea
AATAGAAGAAGAAGTTAGGAAGCAGAAAAATTCACTCGAATTAGGTTGCTTAGGAAGCATTCTATGGCTTTTTGGAAGATTAAGAAGCCAAGAATGAGTGAACTCAGTCTACTGGTTCTAAGTATCTTCTTCTCAGAGTTTTCTTGTCGTCTTTACCAGTCTACTGGTTCTTAGTATTGGCTTC
>NW_013626830.1:0-557 GCF_000695525.1 Brassica oleracea var. oleracea
AAAAAAAAAATTATATTTAAGATGCAAAAACTTTGGAACCAAGCCAAGAATTGATAATTTATTTTGGGGGAGTTAAAGAAAATTATAATAATTGGTCTTCATATTAATTTATTAGTTTATGTAATTATCAACGACGTTCACCTAACAGAAAGTAATATATAAACGATTAGATATTGGCTTTAATAAAACATGAAGATATTTCAGTTTTTAAATAGACCAATTTTGTTTTATTTTTTTACTATTTAAAATAATTAGTAAACATATTAAATTAATAATAAGAATAATAATTTTAATAAAATAAAATAAGATAAATTAGGAATCCATAATATTATTAAATAACAAAAATATCAGTACATGTATTTTTCAACGAAAAAATAAAATTATGTTTTTTATTTGATAAAAAATAAAAAAAAAATTAAACTTAAAACAAAAATATTAAATTACTAAAATCAACATTTTATGTATGAAGATCATATCAATAAAAATAAATTTTATATATATTATTAATTATGCTATATAATTTACATATAAATATGCAACTATATATTAGTTAATCG
>NW_013626831.1:0-557 GCF_000695525.1 Brassica oleracea var. oleracea
TATCCTAAACTAACCAAATTAGAGAGGAATTAGAGAGGCTTACCATTTCTACGAAATGGAGAGGAAGAGGAGAGGAAGTAGAGAGGAAAGAAAGAGTGAGCGCTCGGGGGTATATATAAGATTACATATCGTCGCAAATTCCTCGTAAGGTTACGACGAAATAGCGAGCAGTTACAAAGGCCCGTGTTTTTCTGTACGAGGAAATTGCGAGGAATCACAAAGGCCCGTGTTTTTATGTATTAATGACGATTTTGCTTACGTGGAATTAACGAGCCTTGCTTTCCTATAAATCGCTTTCCTATAAATATACCCACAACTCTCATTCTCAAACCACACACAAACTCCCAAATCACACCCTATCTCAAATCACATTCCTCAGCAAAATACTATTCAAATTATAAATATTTGAAAAAAATAGGAAAAGGAGAAGATATTAGAATTCATGTGTGCGAGACTTACGTATTATAATTGGTGGAAGTCTTGCCACATGTTAATCTGGTATTTTTCTCATTTTTTTTTTCTAGTTTTTACACTACGAGGTATTTACGACGATTTCT
>NW_013626832.1:0-557 GCF_000695525.1 Brassica oleracea var. oleracea
ATCTTTAGTGTTATTTTAAAAATTCTAAACACATTCTATATTTGTATGAATGTAAATTAAACTATCTTTCATGGTACATGGACATCTTTTTAATTTTTTGTCAATTAATTTAGTAAAACTTCGTAATACTCCTTAAATTGGTGGATTAACCAATATAAAATCGTTATTCTCTAGAAAAACGGAGACAACAAAGGTTCCAAGCCTCTTTGACATTTATCATATGTTAGTGAATGATGCAACTATGCTTTAAAACAGTATTTCCATATTTTTGAATTTTTCTCAAAATCTATGTGTTCCCTACGAAAATATTGAATATCTCGGTAAATGCTCTATATACTGAAGCCTTTGATCTTTAGTGTTGTTTTAACATTTCTAAACACATTCTACATTTGCATTAATGTATATTAAACTCTCTTTTATGGTACATGATTCTATTTTTTTATCAATTAATTTAGTAAAACTTCATATGCTCTCTAAATTAGTTTTAACCACTATAAATTCATTATTCTATAGAAAAATGGAGACAACAAAGGTTCCAAACCTCTTTGACCTTCATC
>NW_013626833.1:0-557 GCF_000695525.1 Brassica oleracea var. oleracea
TTTTAATAAATTATGCTTAGCTATGTGAAAGGGACTATGATCTTATTGTTGATTTATACTTGAATGTCTAACCACTTTTTAGCATCATTCTAGATTTACTGATTGCAGATAGTACTAAAGATGCTTAAGTGGATCAACATGTCAACTATACACACTTTCCTTGATTGTTTGAAGCAACCAAAGCTGACCTCCAATACTAAACCTGACATAATCCACTTTTTAGCATCATTCTAGATTTACTGATTGCAGATAGTACAAAAGATGCTAAAGTAGATCAACCTGTCAACTATACATACTTGGCTTGATTGTTTGAAGGAACCAAAGCTGACCTCCAATACTAAACCTGACATAATCGCTTGTCTTGGAGCTTGGTATACATGGGATCAGATTCTTCAGACAAGTCTGGAAGGTAACGCCTTCATTTATCACATTTCCTCTCTCTATTTCGACCCTAGAGTAGTTAGTTAGTTAAAAAAAAAACAAAAAACAAAAAAAAAATCAAAACTTATGACTTAATTAGGACTTAGGATTTAGTTAAGAGGAATCTGAACATGACT
>NW_013626834.1:0-557 GCF_000695525.1 Brassica oleracea var. oleracea
TTTCCATCAGGTAAATAGTCATTCAGCATTTGGCACACCGAATCCACTCATTTTTCATTCATATTATAATCTGCCTTAGTTTGCAAGACTCGAGCAGCTAAGGATAACTGCGAGTGACCTTCACGGCAACCATCATACAAGGGATTTTTCGCTCCTTCTAACAAATCATAAAACTTTTTTGAATGGTTGCATGCATCGTCTACTACATTCTGGTAACTACCATCCGGGTAACTACCACCCTGGTGATAATTGTCAGAACTCACATTATCACGAAAAGCATCATTTACCATATCAACATATATATCTTCAGTACCAATTTCTTCATTACCACTTAAAATGTGTCGGGTCAACATGACTCGTTCCTAATGCCATATCAATTTCTTCTCCATGATTATACCAAAAATAATAATCTTGCATGAATCCTCTACTATATATATGTTTCCAAATTTTTGACCCCGGAAGAAATTTATCGTTTTTGCACACACTACATGGACAGAAAAATTTACCCCTGTTGCTTTGCGTGAGAGGCTGACTATTGGCAAATGTCATGAATTGAT
>NW_013626835.1:0-557 GCF_000695525.1 Brassica oleracea var. oleracea
GCAAGATAATCAAGCAAAGATAAGAAATTATGATCAAGGTTAGATCTATTTTCTAAAATGATCTTTGATTTGATAGATAATAAGATAAGATCCCAACTTTGGGATTACAAGAGTATTTATATATCCTTGGAAAATCAAATGGTTTCCTTTAGAAAGTCTAAAATACCCTAAAAAGATGTCTAAAATCGCCAAAGTAAAACCCGCGACTCGGGTAGATGTCATCAGTCGCAACCCGCGTCGTCCAACCCGCGTCAGCTCCTCGTCGAGCTTCTGGTGAGGCCGCCTGGGTAAGCTAACCTGTGTCCATCTACCCGCGTCGGCCCTCTCGTCCATCTTCCTCTTCTCGCGCCCGGGTAAGGGAACCCGAGTTGGTCCAACCCGCGTCAGGGTTGATATGCCTCCAGTAAATCGATCATAACTCCTCCAGTACAGATCCAAATGACTTGAAACCACTTCCATTGGAAAGATAACTCAATTTACTATGTCGTCCCAAAATATTAGCACCAGAATAGATCTTTAAGACCTCCATCCATGATCATCTTTCACCCTTTTTCACC
>NW_013626836.1:0-556 GCF_000695525.1 Brassica oleracea var. oleracea
GAAAGATCTCCTCATAAATATAGGAGATCCGTTGATATCTCACGCGCCGAAGGGGGGCTATTTGAATTTCAAAATCTTCTCGAGATCTGAGTTTTTCCGGAGCACGCGATCTCGGCCTTTATATGCTTCGGCTTTTTCCTATTTGCTTTTCATCTAAGCCGACGACATCTCTGCTTCAGGTATTACCTCTTATCCCTCTATTTCCTTGCTACTGAGAATTCTCTAGATAGATCGAGTCATCTAGTCAGTTAGGGTTAGAGATTGACTTCCTTATGATCCTCGCGGCTTGTTGAATAGGACCGAGTCGAACTATGTCCAAGCGCTCTGCTCCTTCCGACCCTTCTGCTGTTGATAAGGCCAGATCGAAGAGGAAGATGGACTCCTCTGTATGTCACTCCGACAGTTCTTCTGACCCATGCGAAGAATCTGATTTCAACCTGATGGCCCCTCTGCCGCTGACTTATGCCCCGACGGCTCCTATATTGATAGGCCCCGCTTCATCGGTCGTCGACGATGACCTGACGGAATGGCGAAGGAGATACTGTCTTCCTTCTCA
>NW_013626837.1:0-556 GCF_000695525.1 Brassica oleracea var. oleracea
GTTCTCAGATATGTGCCATCTCCCCTCTTCCTGATCTCGATACAGTCTATCAAACTATAGTTCAGAACGAAACTATAAGATCAGGCGTGGTTAAAGATGCTGAAGTTATGAGTTTTGCGTCACAGATCTCTGCATCCTCACACTCTCTTCCTCGTGATGATTCTCGTACCGGAGGATTCTCACAGAATCGTGACGCATCCCGCTTCATTCCTGTAAATCGAGATCCTTCCCGTGTTTGCACAGGTTGCGGACGCTCAGGACATGAAGTATCAGGCTGTTTCAAAATCATTGGCTATCCTGAGTGGTGGGAAGACAAACCACGTAAGAATAAAGCTCCGTCTGGACGTGGTCATGGATTCACACCAAAAGCAAACAATGCTCAAATCATTTCTGCAAATTCAGCCTCTACGAGCTCTGCTTTTCCTATTACTGATGTTGATCGACAAGGATTAGCTGGTGTCTCAGATGCTCAGTGGCGTACTATCCAAAAGATGTTTTCCTCTGCCAATATCAGTGATCGTTTGAGTGGTAAGAATGGCAGTGTTACGTGGATTTT
>NW_013626838.1:0-556 GCF_000695525.1 Brassica oleracea var. oleracea
TTCTTCGGTGCTGCAAGACAACAAAAGCCCGTATGAAATGATTCATCAAAAGCCGCCTACCTATACAGCTCTTAGAGTCTTTGGCTGTAAATGTTACCCCTCTCTGCGTCCGTACATGCAAAACAAGTTTGATCCCAAGTCTTTATCTTGTGTATTTCTCGGGTACAATGAGAAATACAAAGGTTATAGATGTTTATATCCACCTACTGGCAAGATTTTCATCAGCAGACATGTCCTCTTTGATGAAAACTCTTTTCCTTTCGGTGACATATACAGTGATCATCACAAAGAAAGTTCTTCTCCTTTGATCAATGCCTGGAGAGACGCTTCTCTGCATCGTCAGACCTCAGTAACTCCATCCACTCCTCACGAAGAAGTGATACCACCGAGATGTCGTCCACATATGGAAGTTCAGGATCCAGTTCTTCCGGAACCTGTCGCGCAAGAAGCCATTATACCACCTCCACCTATTCCTTCACCTGTTGTATCTGAGAGTGAGTCAGAGGACAATATCATTGATGATCCTCAGCTTCACGATGAGATCCAACAACCTGTT
>NW_013626839.1:0-556 GCF_000695525.1 Brassica oleracea var. oleracea
GAGGGGGTAGATAGAGTCAACGAAAAAAGTTTAGAATTGACTGTTTTCACAATCACATTGAGATTCTCTCGTCTTTGAACAAAGAACAATTTACATGCCAGGATCTAATCCTTGCATTCAGACTTGATATATAACAATATTTTTCAGTTATAACGAACATGTATGCCAACATGTTGGTCCGATTAGTTCCAACTGTATGAGACTGAACAACCATTCAAAGCGATGAGGAAACATGCATGTTCTGCGAAAAATGTTCAATAACTAAAAAGGATAACTTACAAAAAAACCAACCACAACATAACACAAGACAGTAGACAACTTAGGCAGTTTGCATGAAAAAATAAAAAAAAACAGAACACAAGAGTTCTCAGTTACTTACGTTACAAAGTCTTGAGAGTTTAGAATCTTGCATCAAATAGAAAACCAGGGACAGAGATTTAAAAGTTTTTTTTTAGCTCGACATCATCACATTATCAATAGATTGAAGAGCTTGGTTTGCAAAGAACCTGACATCAACATCTGGATCCTCGCTTAGCTCCACAAGCCCTGGACGAAT
>NW_013626840.1:0-556 GCF_000695525.1 Brassica oleracea var. oleracea
TATATATATATATAATATACAACTGTGCTTTCGTTTTTAAATATTTTTTTTTATCTAAGGGCTATCTAACCGAGACAATGTCTATATAAACGTAGGTGATGACAATAAGTATATGGTGAGACGACATCCTAAATTGTGAATGGTTTGCCACTTATGTTCTTGTGTACTCCAAACTTTGGAAGACTAATTTTCATATGATTGTCCATATTTTATTTACGCTAGTCGTGGGGAAGGTTATATTTATTACGAGTCTAGTGCGTTGACATATCAAATTCAACTTGGTTATGGTCTACCACATCTGACTATGTCAATTTTTGATTGAGATCATATTGCCATATTAGTAGAGCCTAGTGCTATAAACATATAACTAATGCTGGGAAAAACCAAGACTATTTTCGTTATATGGCATGTGAATATGTTTTATCTTCATAGCATTGTTGAAACTAGAGAAGTATAGCATATGCTTCTTCCTTTTTAACGCATATTTAGCATATGCTTTATCTTGAGAATTAGGATAAAATCTGCGCCTTGCGCTGTGTGAAATATTTTTTTTTTT
>NW_013626841.1:0-556 GCF_000695525.1 Brassica oleracea var. oleracea
CTCCTCACCATCTCTCCAATGAGATTTGATGTTGCATGTCTCGTGAAATCCCTACGCTCATCCACAGTACAAGTGTGCTCCTCGTTCAACCTCTTAATTTGAAACCTCGGACATCCGGGCAACTTTGCAGCAGAAACCCTCCAGGGGCACTCAACACCCTTACATTCCAGAACCATTTTGCCAGGCTCAGATCGTCTACAGAGAAACCTAAATTTCTTAGCCAAGGCATAGAGGGACATGTGGGTCTTGAATGCCGACCGATCCATGAATAGCTGACCGACATACAGAAGTCTGGTCCCCTCATCCTGCGAGCCTGATTCAAACGAGAAATATCATTTACCCAACTTTAGTAACATCTAACTAAAGTGCTTATACACCAAGTATAATAGTTAAATAATACCTTCATCCGTGGAGTCCTCTTCCAGAAGGGGGTCCGGGAAGTTGGGGTTTGGACGACAGCCCCTATGGTCGATGCGGGGTCTTTCCCTTTTCTGGCCAACATGGACTGCATCAGATACTTTCCCCTTCCCCTTCGTAAGATATTCCAGTATTGTCG
>NW_013626842.1:0-556 GCF_000695525.1 Brassica oleracea var. oleracea
TTTCCTGTTAAAAACTAAGAGTATAAAAGTCAAGTTTTTCTACCAAATTGTAAAATCCAATTTTTTATCAAAACCATAAAATCTAATTCTCCCACCAAAATCGTAAAATGTGACATTTTGATTAAAATCACAAAATCTGACTTTTGTCAAGATCGTTAAATCAGAGTTTTCTGTCAATATATAGTTTTAACATATTTATTGTAATATAATAACTAATTTATTATTGATAATATGAAACATGTCATTTTAGTCTTTTTTATCTAACATCGTTCAAATACTATTATAAAAAAAAATTAACAACTTAGCATCAAGATGTTGTGTTTTTTATGAGGGCTATTTGTAGATACAACTTTTACATCTTGATATGATAATGTAAAGTTTTGATGTTTATTGATTCAACAAAGTAATGTTAAAGGGTTTGCTTCAATCTGTGCTTTTGTTATTAAGAAAAGAATAGAACCAAAAAACGATTATCTATTTTCAGAACTGATTTTAACTTATTATTTTCCTAACTAGGGTTTTGACATCATCTTCAAAAATCTCAAAGAAAAAAAAA
>NW_013626843.1:0-556 GCF_000695525.1 Brassica oleracea var. oleracea
GGTTATACAATTACAGGTATTTAATCTGACGGAAGTGAAACCCCATGAATTTGTACGTTACGGTTTGCTGTGTTTGGAGACGTTTGCAGCGAACGGAGATGAATCCGCAAGAGAATGAAGAGAATTGATCCAGATCATGGTGAGTAATATATATCTTCAACCTTTAGCAATGGGAATTGGTTTTATCAAGTTTGTGGCAATGACGTTGTGTTCTTGATTGTCTTGATGAGAAACACAATATTGCTCTGTCATCTCTAGAGATTATTCATTCCAAATTATAATAACAATATATGGGAATGATAGTGCTTTTTTGTTTTAGTAGATGTAATTACGTACCTTTAATTAGTCTCAGAAGCAATTTTAGACTAACGATTGAGTTTCAGCTGTTGAAGTCAGACGCAAAACTTGCCAACCATTTAGTTTCTGTAAGGAAAGCTTATTGTTTACTCATTGATTCATCAATTGAAGAACAGATTGCTTCCTCTATGTCTTTTCCTGCTGCGAAAGGTTTTTGTTTTTGGTATCTACATTTTAACTTACAAAATCACTTTTTTTT
>NW_013626844.1:0-556 GCF_000695525.1 Brassica oleracea var. oleracea
GACTTTAGGTATTTCTGTAAATAATGAATTAGGTTAGGGGTAAAATTTTAATTAGGTTAAGTTGACGCAAAAACAGACGCAGATGCAGGATTTTACGGCGTCAGACACATGACGCTGCGTTATGCCGCAGACGCAGACGCAGGTACCCGCGTCAATGAAACGAACAAGCTTTTCCGGAAAACATTGACGCAGCCACAGGTGGCTGCGTCGACCAAATGAACAGCATTTATGTTAATTTGAATTTTCCTTTTTTAATTTATATTTAAACTAAGAAACCCTATTAAATACTCGGATAATCATGTCCTTATTGTTTAGAAGTATATTATTTATTCGTTTCTGTTAAGAAAATATTATATATGAGTAAATTTAGGATATTTAGTTTTAGCGAATGGTCTAACATAAACTTTTATATTGTAAATAAAAAATATGACTCTCGATTAATAGATTAAATTCTCTCATTTTCTTTTACTCTGACTGCCACATCCAAATATTAATATATAGTATGTTCTGCCAATGGCAAAGTAAAAAACAAAACCTACATCATCTCTTAAACACA
>NW_013626845.1:0-556 GCF_000695525.1 Brassica oleracea var. oleracea
ATATAAGTACCGGTATTCCAATGGCTATGAGATGTATAACGGCAGGATCCTTGGAGAATACCCCGGAACCGAAGTATAGACCCAGTCCGACAAAAACGGACAGTCCAAGTCCTAACGCAAAACTCATCTGCATTTCAAATTCATTTGTTTTAATTACAGTTTTTAAAAAAAGATTAAGAAGAACATTTGGTATCGTTCTAGAACTATTACTATAAGAAGATGAATAAATATCTAACCTGTATAACACGTGATGCAGCAGCAGACACTTTGTTGTAGTCCTTTTCGGCAAAATTACAAGCCAGAATCGCCTAAAAGAGATTTAAATTATACGATTAATTTCTATATGCAACTTGATCGAACCATATTAAATACACTATGCAAGCATGATAACTTAAATAATAGTTGATTATACCTGACCAGCAACGGCAAGACCATCGGCGAGCATAGAAGACGTTAACCAGACTTGTAAACAGATCTGAAATGCAGCCATTGGTGTCGTTCCAAGCCGAGCCGCCATTGATGCTGCTAAGGTCTGACAAAATGTCACAGCTATGGT
>NW_013626846.1:0-556 GCF_000695525.1 Brassica oleracea var. oleracea
AGAACAAAGATGATCTGCCTCCTGGTGGCTTACAGAGTATTAAAACAGAGGTTTAGAAAATAAAAACGTACATAATGAAATGACCAAAAGGCCCATGAGAAATCATAAGTTCGAGCAGAAATAAGACGCGCAGCGACCTCCGCTCGTCGCTCCATGCTTTGGGAGCGACCTCGCTGTGTCGCTGCGAGAGGTCGCTCCGGACTCGTTCTCGCGTCTCCGAGTGATGAAAACTCGAGCGACTCCTCCCTGTCACTCCGTGAAGTCGCTCCGGTAAGGTGCTCGCCCAATGATCACTTTAAACACTTCTTTTGAACTCCAATTGCACCCAAATGTCTCCAAGAACTCCATGTGGTACTCCAATACCTGATAAGGACTCATGTATGCAAAATGCAACCTAAACATGGCTAAATCCTAATCTATATGATCAAAATGCACATGGGTGAATGGATAAAACAATAGAAATATGCAAGATATCAACTCCCTCAAACTTGTTCTTTACTTGTCCACAGGGGAACTTTCTAGAACTCATAGGGAGAGAGGTTTGAAGGTGGGAGCT
>NW_013626847.1:0-556 GCF_000695525.1 Brassica oleracea var. oleracea
AGCCTAATGAGTTTCCCTTTGTGTACATGTTTCACAACGTGAGATCTGTTACAGGATAACTCTGAGTCTTTTCAATCTTTGCATCAAGTTTAAACTTTAGGATGGCTAATCCTATCATGCCATATAGTGTAAAATTTCGTGGGATATATCAGTATAGTCACCACTTCTCTTGCCTCTTATCATACTGATCTTATAGCATAGTCTTAAATCAGTAGAGATCATAGGTATAGTCTCGACCACTTATAAGGTCTTAGGCGTTTTTCTTCTTAAAATCTAAAGGAACTTGTTTCCTTCCTTACCCATTGTTTCTACTTGGAAACCATACATTATAACTTCAATGGGTCACATGTTCTTTTGGGTGTGTATAATGCCTTTTAAGGCAATGCCTTAGCCATAGTTTCTTTACTATGCTTACTATACCTATTCATGATTTCTTACTTGGTTTTATGCCCTTTAGGCAAAAATAGAATCATTCACATGTTTAAGTAAGATCAGGCAAGATATAATCCAAACAAACTCTTTTATATATATATAAAAATCGTGAACCATCAAGTAG
>NW_013626848.1:0-556 GCF_000695525.1 Brassica oleracea var. oleracea
ATAAAGTTTATTTTTTGCCATTGTTTTTAAAATATAATTAAATTTTACTTTATTCATAAAATATAACTATTATTATGTATTATACCATATGTGTAGACTTATATTTGCCGCAATTGTAGAAATATTGTTAATTTTTGTTAATTTTTAATTTAAATTTGTAAATATTATTTATCAATAATTATTTAATTCTAAAATTTTACACAAAATTATTGCATATAGAGTTAAATTCTATACATAGAATTAAAATTTTAAGTTTATGTTTAAAACATAATAATATTTTTTGTGTTTGCTGTTTATTTATTTTAAAATAAGCTTATGTGTGTTTTGATAAGGATATTTTATATTTACTATGTCCAGATTAAATATTTTACTATTAATAATTTTTTTCATTTTATTTCTTTAAAAGCCAAAACCAAAAACTAAAAACTAAAAACCAAAATCTAAAATCACTATTCATGTTTTTCAAAAAACCAAAATCTACTGCAAAATCTAAAATCCAAAAACCAATATCTAAAATCCAAAAACCAAAAACTAAAAACTAAAAACCAAAATCTAA
>NW_013626849.1:0-556 GCF_000695525.1 Brassica oleracea var. oleracea
GTGGTTTGTGGAAATCGTCGATGAACAATGGATGGGGATTTCTTGTTTATGAAGACAAAGGAGGCAAGTTACTTACTTTGGACACAAGTTCAAGCTTTGAAAAGCTAAAGGTTATGGTGTGTGAAGACTTTGGAATTGATGTAAACATGGTCAATATAGAGCTGAGTTATTTACCGTCCGATTTGATCAATAGCATCAACTCACCACCCGTTATCATCACCAGTGATCGGCAAGTTAGAAATTTTCTTACATATGTAAAGAACAAAGCTTCGACGCAGTTGTGTGTGAGTACTCAAGCCCCTAACATAGCGGAAGAAGGTACTGAGTCGCCTAACAGAGAGGAGGAGCCTATGGAGTCTGACGATTCAGGTGATATGGAGTCTGACGATGCAGCTGATATGGATTCAGAAGAAGATATTGAGGTACCTGACAGTGAAGATGACAAAAAATGTGACAAAGAGAAGATCAATGAAGATAGTGTTCGCTTCTCTTTGGTGGATGTTGTGAGAAAGGGTCAATCTTTTAGTTCCAAAACACTTTTGAAGGCAGCATTCGA
>NW_013626850.1:0-556 GCF_000695525.1 Brassica oleracea var. oleracea
CAACATTAACATACGTATAAGCAAAAGAACCTATACATAATTAAAGTGCACTCATGTCTGATTTCAGGTCGTCCATTCTTCAACGCAACCTCCGGAAGACATTTCTACTTTCACCAGGAAACTCTTGCCAGCAACAGGTTTCATAAAGTGTAAGATGAACCAACTTCACCCTATTGTTTCCACTTCCTTACAGCCTGTTTTCTAATAATTCTTAATCACTGTTGCATGCAGAATGTGTGGTTCTGAAACTGGCTCATCCTCGACTTCTTTCAGAGATTTAGATGTTCAGAAAATTGAATATGTCACGCTATTGGAGCTGAATGCCTATGTCGTTAATCCTATCCCACAGGTACGTCTATTTACTTATTGTTACTGGAAACACGAGTTACTTTTCACTCTTATTGACAGTAGAAGACTAGAAGTGTACTCATCCTCAACATGTCTATCCCTGTAGGAAACTGAATTCCTCTGCAAAGCTAAAGTCAGTGACATCTCCGGTTCTAAGTGTTAAAGCTACAGCATGGCTTCACATCTTATACATGTGCCTGGTGTAATG
>NW_013626851.1:0-556 GCF_000695525.1 Brassica oleracea var. oleracea
TATTTTTATCATATGCAATATGGTTTTCCACAATATGTGGTGATTCCGTATTTATAGAATTTTTGGATTCGGCCCACATGACACTTTCTATTTCCGCAGTCCAGAGGAGATCTAGAGGATCCCTTGTCTGATTTTTATAAATTTTTGCATTCCGATTTTTCCAAATATACCAGAGAATCCATGGAAAATAACTCAAATCTGGTTCTTTTGGTATCCGCCTAAAAAAGATAGTCCATGTTTGTAAAGAGAGATGAGGTCGGAAAATCCGTGGGCATGACGGGACATTAGATAGCGCCCAAATTTGAAGTGCTAATGGACATTCAAAAAGCACATGATTAATAGATTCTTCCTCAGCCCCACACAATTGACATTGCATATCACATTTAATTTCTTGTGAGTGAAGATTCCTATACACCGGTAAGCAACCATAAATTATTTGCCAAACAAAATGTTTCAATTTTGGTGAACACTGCAGCTTCCAAGATTGTGCCAATAATGGTTTAGTGTCCGATCCCATATCAATATGCTGACCACCCATATCAGGACATAATTTCGC
>NW_013626852.1:0-556 GCF_000695525.1 Brassica oleracea var. oleracea
GGTTGATACCAACTTTGTTTCACTTAGACTGCCCTTCTGCTTCTCAATCAGATTTAGCACTCCTCTTGTAATCTCGGCTTTATCGCAGAAGTTCTTTTGGTCATACAAGAAGGCTGGATTCAAAAAATAAGCTGCAGCATAGATATCACTACGCAACATCCTATCCCACCTATTGTCAATGATCCTCGTATAAGACCTATAAAGAGGCTTTTCTTTCTTGAATATATTTTTGATGCCTAGCCGTGCCCTATACATCCCTTCATATACATAAGGCAACGATGGTTTCTCATCAGCATCACAAATACGCAACAAACGGATCAACGGAGTCATAATCTGCACAATCATAAAGCACTCCTTCCAAAAGTCTTCATTAAAGATAAGCTGTTTCACAAGTTTTGCTTTCTCAGATCTTGAGATTTTTCTGAACTCCTCATCAACAACCATACTCTGCAAAATATCTTTATGGGCATGTAAACTTTGTAAAGCTATGAAACTTGTAGCAAACCGAGTTTCCCCAGGGCGAATTATCTCTCTCCAATCCGGCCTGTTTCTCAAC
>NW_013626853.1:0-556 GCF_000695525.1 Brassica oleracea var. oleracea
TCGACAAAATGTTTGTGGAGGACCGAAAGGAACATTTGAAAACTATGTTGTAAGTCTCCTGTTTTGTTTTTTTTTTTTAAATTACTTATGAACCTGCGGTAGATATAGATAGCTTTGAAAGTTTTGATATTCCATCAAATTTTTTTAAAATTTTTTTTTAAACACTACAGGATTTTTTTACGTTTCGCAAAAGTAGTGTTGCTGCGAGTGGAAAGACAGCTCTCCAAGCTTATTTGGATGAACCTGCACTAGATATGGATAGCTTTGAAAGTTTGGATATTCTCGACTGGTGGAAAGATAATACTCACAGGTTTGGTGATTTGCCAGCAATGGCTTGTGATCTGCTTAGCATTCCGATCACAACAGTGGCTTCAGAATCCTCCTTTAGCATCGGTTCGAGAGTTCTGAACAAATACAGGAGCCGTCTACTTCCCAAAAATGTGCAGGCTCTGATATGTAGAAGGAATTGGCTAAAAGGATTCGAAGCTTATGAACATGGTAAATTATTAACTTTGTTATATATTTTAGGGTGTCATGTTCTTTAAATCTAATTAAC
>NW_013626854.1:0-556 GCF_000695525.1 Brassica oleracea var. oleracea
TCACCTGATTTGAAAGTGGGATAACTTTTTCATCCTAATTCCTATGACAATTATTCCACTTCCCGGTGATTCTCCACAACTTTTTGTATCCAAATACAGGTTCATACATCACGATTCATCCTGGTTTGATCAGAATGACGAGGAAGTTGTCATATTCCCAAAGAGGAAAACTGGGATCACCTGATTTGAAAGTGGGGTAACTTCTTCATCCTAACTCCTATGAGATTTATTCCACTTTCTGGTGATTCTCCACTACTTTATGTATCCAAATACAACTTCTTACATCGCGATTCATCCTGGTTTGATCAGAATGACTAGGAAGTTGTTATATTCCCAAACAGAAAAACTAGGATCACCTAATTTGAAAGTGGGGTTAATTCTTCATCCTAACTCCTATGAGAGTTATTCCACTTCCTGGTGATTCTCCACTACTTTATGTATCCAAATACAGCTTCTTACATTGTGATTCATCCTGGTATGATTAAAAAGACGAGGAAGTTTTCTCCACAACTTTTTGTATCCAAATACAGCTTCTTACATCGCGATTTATCCTGGT
>NW_013626855.1:0-556 GCF_000695525.1 Brassica oleracea var. oleracea
AAAACATGTAAACTTTGATTAAATTTGATATACAAAACATTATTACACTGCAAAAAAATTAATTGGGCTAACCCTAGTACCTGCCCTAACCGTATAATTAAAGAAGGGTTAAAATAGGGCTCGGTTAAAATAGAGTTGGGCTTATATTACACTAGAGAGGGTTGGGCTCTAACCCATGACTTAACATCCCTACTAGTTATTAACTAGAGGCTAGGTGTTTGAATATTCAGAGCTGATACTAAGAGCATCTTTATCCCATAAACCCAAAAGTGGGTTTCTTTTTTTTTTTTTTTGTCTGAAAAAATAATAATAATTAAAAAGCTAACCAATCGCGGGCCGCCACGTGTCAGTGGGGCCCGTAAACAGTGCAAGAATCAAACAAAGAACGGTTCTTATTTGGCAAACACAAGGGATGGTTTTATCATTTTAGTGGGGTCCATGGCACTAAAAACCCCTTTAAGATACCTGGATAAAGATGCTCTGAGCAATGCTTTTGCAGGGAAAATGACTTATTCCCCTATGAACTAGTTGTTTCCGGCTATTTCACACACAAACT
>NW_013626856.1:0-556 GCF_000695525.1 Brassica oleracea var. oleracea
GGATGATGTAATATTATAATATTATGAAAGTAATCTATAAACTAAATATATATAGATATGAGGATACAATTGTAAAGTGGTCTCACATTGAATTTTTCTCATTCTGTGCATTCCTAATTAGAAAGAGATAACCAACATCTAATATTATGTTACTCATAGTATATATTAGAAATGATCGAACCGTAAACCAATTAACGATGATGTAAGGAAGACATAAAAATGTATTTCCAGTTATCACAAATATAAAATCAATTGACAACAACTTAATTATGTCTAGCGTAAGACAACAGAGAAGAGTTTCCATACCTTCTAATATTATAATATCTCATTAGTGGTTAAATAAGTTTTCTCTAGCATAAATACTCACTCCATTCTTGGAGTTTAAGCTTTTCTATCTGATGATTTTAGTAGTTTGATCCAAAAAAAAAAAAACGGTCGAACTGTACATTGTAATTGGAGAAAGAAAACAAACAAAAATCAACCAAAGACTTTTAAAGTATATGCATCAAAAATTGGAAAGAGCAATTATCTGCAATTAAAGAATAAAACAATAAAA
>NW_013626857.1:0-556 GCF_000695525.1 Brassica oleracea var. oleracea
TGTCTTTGTTTTTTGTTTTGATTATTTTGAATTTGAATTTGATTCGTTATTTATACTGCAAAGAAGTTTGTTTAGTTTCTGGTTGTTGGCAAATTATGTGTTGATGGTTAGAGATTAGTTTTCCCCAACAAAAGATAACAACTGAAATCAATTGTTAGAGGGAACAAAACGACAATCGACAGAGCATGGTGTTAACAGATTCTGAGATGTGTATTTCTAAAAAACAATTTTTATAAGACTTTGATATGCTGCTTTATTATTTTATAACAATAAAAATCTGTTTATGTAATTCTCTTATATGAGATAAAAGAAAATAACCATATCCTTTGATCTTGTAATTTTAATTGATCTTGTTGTTCTGTTAAAACAGAAAAGGTAACAACTTGAACATAGTATTAGTCGAAAATGATTAGTTGATTACTTGTTAGATTAAGATCTCACCTATGTTCATAATAATTCTACTTTTAATAGTATGTGAACCCACATAAGAAAAGCAATTAAAAAAAACTCCAAACACATCTGTTAGATTACATGTGGATGAAACTATATAGTATAA
>NW_013626858.1:0-556 GCF_000695525.1 Brassica oleracea var. oleracea
AAAGTATGGTTTGAGTGGATTGGATATTCCAATTCATTGACCAAAAACAAACTTAAACTCCTAAAAAAAAAACCTAAAAAAAAATTGCTCGATCCTTCACATTTTTTTTCCCTGAGAAAAAGAGGCAGTAGATTATATATTTACCTGCAGTTTCTATGGGTTGATTATTGGGCGGGTTATCCATTCCGTTGAAACAGCAATCCTTTCAACCAACCTATTATCAATTTGGTATGTGTTTACTTTTTGATTCACATAGGAAAAGCCATAAAATGTTAAAAAGAGGTTTGTTCTGTGTTAAGCTCTGAAAATAACTAAATTTTTCCAACTGAAAACAGATCAGAATATGATAAGCTCTCATCAAAATCCATACACTCTAGCGAAACCAATATTCACAGATGAGTAATGAATGACCTAAACAGAGAAAGCTCAAGCCTTTCATATTATAAAAACAAAGCAAACTTGAACGAAAATAATGCCAAAGGCACATATAAACAGAGCAGAACATAATAAAATTTAATCAAAAGGAATACACTATGGTCAAACCAATCTACACAAT
>NW_013626859.1:0-556 GCF_000695525.1 Brassica oleracea var. oleracea
TGGTGTGTAGATGATCGGGCAGCAGTCGACGTTTAGGTTTGTTGACTGTGGCTTTCTGTGTCGCTGCATCGGTTTTATCTGCATTCAGCAGCTCCAGTTCCAAATCAACTGCTGCGATATCCTCTTCAACCGCTTCGTCCCACAGATGGATTTGTTTTGCGGTGAGATGTTCGTTTTTACTGCCGAATTTGTGCTTTTTAAATAGTGCGAGTTCATGCTCGTATTTTTGATTGAGAATAGAAAGATGTTGAACTTGAGCATCTAATTAGCATCTAATTGCTGATTGGATACTTCAAGATGCTGAACTTTGGTATCTAATTGTTGGTTTGATTTTTCTAATTCTTGATTTGATTGTGCCAGAGACTGATGCTGCATTGCCAACTGTCTGGTAAATTCCAGCAGTTGTTCATGGGTCAGTTGGCTTAAGTCAGGCAGCGTATTCATGACCGCAGTATGCCTGAGGTCATGAGAAGAATGAAATAGAACGTTTGGAGAATAGCAGAATGGAGCAGCCTGGTTTAAAGCATCGTCACCACCTGCTGTCGTCCAATGCGCT
>NW_013626860.1:0-556 GCF_000695525.1 Brassica oleracea var. oleracea
TTACGTGGACTATCTACGTGGTCTTTACGACGATTTGTTTTCTTCGTTTTTACGACGACATGGTTTCCTCGCTATTTTACGACGAAATAGCGAGTAAATATGCGTTACGACGAACGTATAACGACAAAACCCGTTTTCTCACTGATTCCTCGTAAACCCTCTTTTACGACGAATTCACGAGGAAAACCGCTGTCGTTAAACTTATGTTTTCTTGTACTGCTAGGCTAGTATATTATTGCCTAAGGGTATGCATCTAAAAATCAGTGATGCCTTATATTCACCCAGCTCTAAGAGCAAGAGCAGCCTGTTGAGTTTTAAATATATAAGAATGAATGGTTTCCAAATTGAAACAATGGGCGAAGGAAACAAAGAGTTCCTTCAGATATATGTATAAAATCGCTCAATGCCATAATAAGTCCTAAAGACTATACATGCATTCTCTACTGACCTATACTATGCATAGATCAGTATGATAGAGGCTAAAAGCCTGCGAAAATATACACTTTAATGCACGACCGGATTGGCCATCCTGGTCCAAACATGATGCGAAAATTGA
>NW_013626861.1:0-556 GCF_000695525.1 Brassica oleracea var. oleracea
GCGGCGGAGAAAGGAAGAAGACGCGCCGGCGAGATTCAAGACATAAGAGAACCGTCATCCCGGATGTGAGATCCACCGACACCGACGAACAACCCTTTCAATCGGAGCTTAACCCCAGCCCCAATGACTGACAAGCGGGTTCCGGCTGGGTCACCGTCATCCTCTAACGGCGCACACCAACCTCACACCGACGAGTCACCAGAGCGGGATTTCTAGGGGCCACCGCTTCAGAAAACCCTCCCGAGTCACAGCAAAGAGAGAGGGTCACCTCCTAGTAGCACCGGGTCTTGTCTATCCCGTCTCGTAGAGCAGTTTCCGGAGAGGGAGAGCACCAACGTCGCCACCGGAGCACCGTAGTGTCTCCACCCTTTACAATCGGTGTTTGGGTTTTTGAGAGAACGAGGAGAAAAGCGCGTGTGTTTCAATGCCTCTCAAAGGCTTTCTGTTATAAAATAATTTTAACTAGATCAATAGCACAAGCAGAGACTTTCAATGCAAGGATAAAAAACAAAAACTTACCTTAAGAAACATATCAATGGATCTGTAGATCCCATCA
>NW_013626862.1:0-555 GCF_000695525.1 Brassica oleracea var. oleracea
GCTTGCACTCCTATTGGTTGGAATTTCAGAGGTGCTCGTTCTCAGGCAGCAGAAGAACTACAGATTGCTCTAACTACTTTTCATCTCCCTGCAACCTCGCATGTGAAAGACAAGTATGTTTGGGTCGTTAATGACCATGAGAGTACTTCCTTCTCTATTGCCAGGACATGGGATGAAATCAGAAATAGAGCAAGAAAACAGGAGTGGACGTCTAACATTTGGTTTAAAGGGTCTGTCCAGAGACACTCTTTTAACTTTTGGATTGCTCACCTTGATAGACTACCAACAAGGCAAAGGCTTGCTAGTTGGGGTATCTTGATCTATGATTCTTGCTGCCTATGCGACATGGTCCAGGAGTCTAGAGATCACTTGCTTCTTCGCTGTGAGATCAGTGAAAGCATCTGGAAAATAGCCCTTCAAAGGCTAGGTTACAGGTCCTTTCTTTTCCATACTTGGACTTCTTTTATGCATTGGCTTTCCCACAGAGATTCATCTTGCCCACTCCTGCTTAAAAGGTTTGTGGGACAAGCTGTTGTGTATGCGTTGTGGACAGAA
>NW_013626863.1:0-555 GCF_000695525.1 Brassica oleracea var. oleracea
AATAACGGTAGTGGAAGAGCAGCCGCTGCCACTGCCACAGCAGATACCGTAGCTTGATGATCAAATAATCGAAGAAGCAGCTGAAGCAGTCAATGTGAGTCCCACTGCAGGATTGTTAGCAACAGCTGAGGTTGCGGCGAAGGCTTCTGGAAGTGGTATGCAAAGGATGGTCAGAAGAGCAGCTCAGAAACCAGTCGATGACAGACTGTTCACGTGGGCGGCGGTTGGGATCACAATCACAATCTTAATTCTTCTCCTAAAGAAGTTCATAAGATCAAGTGGGTTCGTGGACGAGTCTTGAAGCATGAGGAACCAAACCAGATGTTAAAAAAAGTAATAGCATATCGATGAATGAATATGTGAAATGTCGATAATGCTAAATGGGCTTTGGTGGTTTGATACATGATTTATTAAGTAAATAAAATAGGGTAAATAATTTATGTGTGACATTGTCTTGCTTGCTTATTATTGCGTGTAACCAAGCTAACGACGATATTGTATTTTGTATTTGAATATTATAGATTTTACAAGAATTTGAAATGTGATTATACGTAC
>NW_013626864.1:0-555 GCF_000695525.1 Brassica oleracea var. oleracea
TATTTTTGTAGCCATCATGTAGAATTCGACGATCATATATCCATGGACGACCTAGGAGAAGATGACAAGCATCCATAGGAGCAACGTCGCAATGAATTTGATCTTTGTAGGCATCTCCAACCGAGAAAGTGATTAAGGCACGGCGCGTTATTAATAAATCTGTTTTTTGATCTAACCACGCAAGCTTATATGGATACGGGTGATCCTCTGTTGGTAGTTGAAGCTTAGTGACAGCTTCCTCCGCGATAACGTTCTCACTACTCCCGGAATCAATGATGAACTTGCAAACCTTTCCTCCAATTGTACATTTTGAATGAAAAAGGTTTTTACGCTGTGGATTCTCATCAGGAACACGGGGTGCAAGACAGACGCGTGGTAGCATTAAAGCTGTTCCGGTATCTGCAGTAAGCATCTCCATCTCGTCTGGAGTCCCGACAGGTTCTTCATCATAGATTACTTTGACGTCATTACCAGCTGTATCAAGGAGGAGGCCTCGCCGGTTTCTCGTGGGACAGTTAGCCTGTCTGTGACCTATCTCTCCACAAGAGAAACATC
>NW_013626865.1:0-555 GCF_000695525.1 Brassica oleracea var. oleracea
GCCATACAAATAAGTAGATCAGTGGTTACCTCTGTAAAACGATCATTGAACTCTTGAATCTGTAAATCTAGAACTGTGCAAAAGCAATTGACCTTATAATGATGCATATTGGTTATGTTGCTTCTCTTTCTTGGATTCTTTGGATTAACAAAATCGTCTTCCATGATGAGCATTCCAGCATTATGTTTCTTACAAAAAGAAGCAATTTTATCCATAAGCAAACTCCAACCATCATCCCTAAGCTTTTGCAGTTCTCTTTTAGTAGATTCCACCAGTGACATAGCGTTCAAAATATTTTGATCTTTCTCTTGCAAAGCCAATGACAAATTTGCAGTGAGCCCCAAAATAAGCAACATTAGATGCAAATAGAACACACAATCAAATGTGTGAAAATATTTGAGAAGACCACAAGCTTGACGTTTCTGTAAGTCATCCATGCCTTCTTCTTGGACATACTCAAGAACTTTAATGGTAGTAGAAAATAATTCTTCCAACCTCAACAATGTTTTGTGATGAGAACCCCAGCGAGTATTTGCAGGTCTTGGTAAAGAACGT
>NW_013626866.1:0-555 GCF_000695525.1 Brassica oleracea var. oleracea
TACTCAGACATATGGTGAGGACTATGTTGAGACCTTTGCTCCTGTGGGTAAACTTCATACTATCAGGATTGTGATATCTTTAGCTGTGAATCTTGAGTGGGATTTGTGGCAAATGGATGTGAAGAATGCATTCCTTCAAGGAGAGTTGGAAGATGAAGTATACATGCATCCACCACCAGGTCTTGAACATCTAGTAAAGAAGGGTAATGTGTTGAGGTTGAGGAAAGCTATCTATGGTCTCAAGCAGTCTCCAAGGGCGTGGTACAACAAGTTGAGTACTACACTGAATGGGAGAGGGTTCAGAAAGTCATAATTGGATCACACTCTCTTTACCCTAACCACCTCATCTGGTATTGTGGTGTTGCTTGTGTATGTGGATGATATCATCATCACAGGCAGTGATAAGGAAGGCATCAAGGCTACAAAGGAGTATCTCAAGGCAAGCTTTGAGATTAAAGACTTGGGGAAAATAAAGTATTTTCTTGGGATTGAGATATGCAGATCGAATGAAGGATTGTTTATGTCCCAAAGGAAGTATGTGATTGATCTCTTGAA
>NW_013626867.1:0-555 GCF_000695525.1 Brassica oleracea var. oleracea
GTTTTGACAACGGTTACATTCACTGATATCCTCCCGTAGACAAAAGCCATCGTCTCTTTCAAAGTCCCTGACAACAGTTCTTGGCAAGGTTTAAAAAATAATAGTAATAACCCTTTTGTGTATGCATTTCAGTGGTTTTGAGATTGATACCATCAACTTATGAAATCTGTTAACAACTTGAGGTCCAGTACTTCCATGACCATGCAGCAGTCTCCGTACCGCAGCTTTGAAGAAGAACCCATTGATCGATGTAACAGCCACTCTAGATACACCAGTCATTTGGTGCTGACGCTGGATACGACACATCCTCCAAAACTTTCACCAAGTACAATGCTAGAAACGTTACAAAGTACACTGAATCATTATTCTCCACTCCTCACGCAATCCATCATTGAATGCATATACCATTACTTCATTTCTCTGAATCCTGGAGATTACCTCAACTATAAAAAGGTATGTTATATCCACCAAATTCATCGGTTCAATCTTCTCAACTATAAGGTCTTTCCTTTTTTTGTGTTATTGTTCCTCACACAAAGAGAGATCTTTTTTTTT
>NW_013626868.1:0-555 GCF_000695525.1 Brassica oleracea var. oleracea
TTATTTGTTTAATAACATATTGGGTATATAGATGATCCGGGATGATTTTAAATTTCCTTCTAATCTCCTCTAATTCAGTCAATGATTTTTGAAATATTAAAAAATTCTTTCGTTAGACCTAGTTTTTGTTAAAATTGTTGGAAATCTATTGGTATATACAGTATTGCGCTAGTCATTTATAGAAATTCTATAAAATACTGCAATATGTATTTTTTTAATAAGTTAAGTCAGTAATAATTTGATACTATTTGAAAGAAGATTTATAGTTAAAATTCAATTGCTAAGAACACCACCTCATATCCGAAAATTCTAATTATATTCTCATTTCAGGGGCATACGTACTTTCTATGAAGGGAGGCAGCTCCCCCTACAAAAAGAAATCACCGTGTAATTATTTAGCTCACATTGCAATTACGTTTGATATTATTCTTGCTCCCACTTATACTTCTTACATTTTCTGTTTATCCTGGCCTACTTGTTTTGGCTGCGTTAATTAAAAGTTTATATCTTAGTAGTATTTTTGGGTAAAGACGTAAAGTTCCATTTGAACAAATT
>NW_013626869.1:0-555 GCF_000695525.1 Brassica oleracea var. oleracea
TTTTTTTATCCTAATTAATGCATCAGAATCTAAAATCTAAATAGTTCTCTATAAAAATAAAAAATTTCCAAAATAGAAGGTTTTAAAATAAATTATTTCAAAAATATAAGCTATTGGTAAAAAATTCTAAAAGAATATTCATCTATCAACAAAAATTTTTGTTATCTTAATTACTACATCATAATCTCAGATCTATAATAGTTCTCTATAAAATTGAAAAGTTTCCTAAAATAACAGTTTTTAAAAAATTATATAAAAAATAAAAGTTATTGATGAAAAAATCTGAAAGATTACTCATTTATCAATAAAAATTATTGTTATCATAATTGTTACTTCAGAATCCTAACTCTACAATAGTTCTCCTTAAAAATGAAAACTTAAAAAATAGCAATTATTAAATAGATTATTTTAAAACACAAGTTGTTGATGAAATTTTTTGAAAGAATACTCATCTATCAACAAAAATTCTTGTTATAATAATTTCTACATCAAAACCCTAAATTTACAATAATTCTCTTTAAAAATGAAAACTTTCCAAAAATAGCAGTTTTTTTC
>NW_013626870.1:0-555 GCF_000695525.1 Brassica oleracea var. oleracea
AGAGGATGGCGATTAGAAAGTATTCTATATAACGCGCCAAAACAAGTATACATTTCTCTTGAAAGAACCATAGTTTACATAATTATATTAAGGTAAATAATGTAACATAGTTGAAAATAGTTTAAGCAAAAATAAAACATAGTCAGGGCCGGTCTCGAGCATAGGCGAGGGAACCGATCGCTTAGGGCATCATATTTTAAGCAAAAATTTTAGTTGTATATAGGGCATAAATTTTTTTTTACATGAATAACAAAGGCATAAAAATTTAAATGAACTTAGAGCATAGTTGAATATAAATGATTATTTAACAAAAAAATATTACATACGTATTCAACTGTGCACTACAAGAAAACAGCGGCATAGTGAGGGAAAAAATCGTCGGTATGTCGTTGGAATAACGCTATTCCGACGACATACCGACGAAAAAAGTCTTCGGAAATAACTTTTCGGAAATTCATCTTTCCTCGGAAATCCCTCGGAAATTTCCGACGGAATTCCGATGATTTTTTTCGTCGGAAATTCCTCGGAATATTCCAAGGAAGATGTCGTCGGAAT
>NW_013626871.1:0-555 GCF_000695525.1 Brassica oleracea var. oleracea
TTGAGAGGGGGAGACCATAAACCTAGTCTATGAAGAGGGCAAGCCGGAAGTGATGAGAAGTCAAGATTGAGGGGGAGTGTTGAACTGAAGAGAAGATAGAGCTTGTACAATAATAGGGCAAGCTCTAGAAGATATCCAGAAGAGTTCAATCAAGCTTCAGAAGTGATGAGAAGCTTATATAAAGAAGAGATAATGATTTAGAAGGAATAGAATCAGAGTTGGGAGAACTTTGGAGGAGTTTGGGAGTTGATGGATGATGGTGCAAAGATAGGGCGTTGGTGTATGGCAGTGGCATGACAGTACAGCCATGGAACGTCCCAAGATAAGAGTACAGAGTCCGAGTTAAAGATAAGCATCAAAAGAGCATCAAGAAGATGCTGTGTGCTGTGTGAGTTCAAATGGAGTTGGCGCCTGATTCTAATTAGTGTAGGATGGTCAAAGACAGGCTGGCGTGAGCTGTAAAGTTAGAGACACAGCTGACTATGTATCTGGACAGTTAGATGGACAAATACATGAGGCAAGTGTGGAGTGTTACTAGCCGTTCCTCTCATCCTC
>NW_013626872.1:0-555 GCF_000695525.1 Brassica oleracea var. oleracea
CCCTTGGTGTCTAGTGCCGAAAAAGTGATCTGGCGATCATTTTCGACTGGAGAAGGCCACTTCTAAGAGGTGGTTGCTTGACGTTTGTAATCTTTGACGGCTCGAACCGAGTCACCGCAAGGCGGCGATCCGCCCATTATGACGCTGATGTGCGGGGCTCGGGTAGCTCGCATTAATTCGAGTTGCTTCCTCAAGTCGTCGGTTGTGTTCTCGAATGTAGGAATTTCTGCGGGCTGTTTCTTTTTTGACTCAAGACGTCACTCAAGGCGTCGTCGTAGATCGGATCCTTTCGAACGGTTGAGTTGGATTCGCAGGTCGTCGGCCTTCGAATTGAGCTGGTCACGAAGGTCATCAGTTTGACCGACTCTCCGAGCGCTGCATTTTGAGATGGTCGCACGGAGGTCGGTTGTTCCTGTGTTTACGTTCGCGGCATTTTTTCGCTTTAATAGAACGCGTAGGTCTTTATCTGCTTTCGAGGGAACGAGAGACTGTTTATCCTTGCTGTTCAATTTACCATGCAGATCTGGTTGCGCTGTCGGGACGTCGTCATCAGAG
>NW_013626873.1:0-555 GCF_000695525.1 Brassica oleracea var. oleracea
CACGATCAAGAAGGCTCAGGTGATCATGATCAAAGTATGATGCAGGAGGATAGGGAAGATAGGGAGGTACCAAGCGAAGATCAAGAGGAGGAAACTAATGCAACTACAACTGAACCTGAATCAGAGCCGGCGGTGCAGCCATTGAGAAGAAGCACCAGAGTGAGAAAGGATAGTTCCAACTGGGTAAACACGAGAGTGTACTACAATGCCCAGGCTGTGGAACATCCCTCTCAAGCTGTGTGTTCCTTTGCTCATTATCCAGAAGAACATTGTGCCTTTATGGTAAGCTTAGATGAGAGCCATGTACCAAGGTCATATGAGGAAGCCATGAAGGACAAGGAGTGGAGGGAATCAGTGGGAGCTGAATCCAATGCAATGATCAAGAATGACACTTGGTATGAGAGTGAGTTACCTAAAGGAAAGAGAGCAGTGTCTAGTAGATGGATCTTCACAATCAAGTACCTAGCAAATGGACAGATTGATAGAAAGAAGACTCTCTTAGTTGCAGGAGGATTTACTCAAACATATGGAGAGGATTATATAGACACATTTGCG
>NW_013626874.1:0-106 GCF_000695525.1 Brassica oleracea var. oleracea
TGGAATAAATCTCATAGGAGTTAGGATGAAGTAAGTTATCCCACTTTAAAATGAGGTGGTCCCAGTTTTCCTGTTTGGGAATATGATAACTTCTTTGTCATTCTAA
>NW_013626874.1:199-555 GCF_000695525.1 Brassica oleracea var. oleracea
TCTCATAGGAGTTAGGATGAAGAAGCTATCCCACTTTCAAATCAGGTTATCCCAGTTTTCCTGTTTGGGAATATGACAACTTCTTTGTCATTCTAATCAAACCAGGAAGAATCGCGATGTAAGAAGCATGATTTTGATACATACAGTAGCGGAGAATCATTAGGATGTGAAATAAATTTCATAGGAGTTAGGATGAAGAAGCTATCCCACTTTCAAATCAGGTGATCCCAGTTTTCCTGTTTGAGAATAGGACAACTTCTTTGTCATTCTAATCAAACCAGGATGAATCGCGATGTAAGAAGCACAATGTTGATACATATAGTAGTGGAGAATCATTAGGAAGTGGAATAAATCTC
>NW_013626875.1:0-555 GCF_000695525.1 Brassica oleracea var. oleracea
TCTCTCAGCAATCTTTGTCGTCCGACGACGATAACGACGATACGCCTATACTCGGAGATCTAAGAGACGTCTTGAAGCGGAAGTTCGAGTCCGAAAATGATAGCAGCCCCAAGCACAAAGATCTACGGACGATGCTGGACACACGGAAGTCTCGTCATATCTCGACAAGCAACGCTAACAACAACAAAGGGCCAATAACAGACCTCCGAGATAAACTCAACGCTGGCGCCTGCGACCTTCGCATACAGCTCAACCGTTCAAAACCAACAGACTTACGACGACAGTTGGAGCGAGCTAAAGGCCATTTTCAACCCCCAGCGCATGACACCAACATATCCACGGAGCTCCGCACCTTGCTAGACTCTAAGCGAGTACAAACGGGACAGTCGCTGAACGTCATCATGGGAGGCTCCCCTCCTAGCGGAGACACTGTCCGTTCTGTAAAAGACTATCGTCGACAGTTCGCGACTTCCCAGAAGTGGTCGACTAAACCGACAAGTCATCTTCTGATAACCTTCTCACCGGACGACGCTGAAGGAGTTCACGCTCCCCATA
>NW_013626876.1:0-555 GCF_000695525.1 Brassica oleracea var. oleracea
CTACGATAGGCTAGAGTGGGATTTCATCAAAGCGGTTCTCATAAGATGCTAGTTATGCAAAATCAAGACCACCAAGACATAATGGTCTCTCATTCTCACCACACACGGTTTCCAAAACAAACACAAAATAAATAAAATAATGTTTGTTTGTTTTAATATTTTCTTGAAAAGTTCTCTAGCCAGTTGTTTTTTGTTTTTTTTGCTAAAAAAAGATTAAATCCGGGTCTATTAAAGACACAGACCTAACCTCCGGGCGGAGGTACAGTCCACAAATAGACCCTTTCCTGGGCATTCAAATGAGCCGAAAGCAATAGCCCATATCCGTGTGGTCAGCGGGGTTCGAACCAGGGTTCACCGTATTGAGTTTATTCCCTCAACCTCTTGCCAGTTGTTTTAATTGTATATTTTACTAAATACAGAAATCACTTTTATTCTCTCTTTGTCTTCCAAATTCAACAAAACCCCGAGAGACCTTTAGCTTGGACCAAAAAGTTGTTTTTTTAGCAAAAAAAAAAAAAAAACTTGGGATTGACAATAAACAAAATACAAAACCAC
>NW_013626877.1:0-555 GCF_000695525.1 Brassica oleracea var. oleracea
AAGCGACATAAACTTGTTTATCATACAGGTTAGTAACGTCAAAAAAAAATACTATGAGTTTTAAAAACTAATATGAATTTTGAGGAAAAAATACTATCGATTTAAAGATTTGATTACAGTTTTTTTGACTAATTAACCTTATACACTCGTCCTCGGTTCATTGAGTCTTAGTATAATCGGGGATATAATATGATATCTTGCACGTATCTTTCATTAACTAAACTATGATATCTTGAGTCTAGTGGCCTAAAACTTTTTACAAACATTTTGGTCGGGAATGTAACGTTTTAGGCTATAGGATTGTATCATGATTTGTACATCTATCACATAAACGTGGTCACGATTTATTTTATCTAATCCAAACAAATTGTAGAGCATAGACGAAATGGTTCAGTGACAAGTTTCTCGGGCTTCCAAGGCAATTAGTGGATTGGCCTAAATTCCTTATATATTACTCAAGTCCCTTTTATATTTTCGATGTGAGATCTTTTTTCCAATACTCTCCCTTGAGATAATGGTGCGTATAATCATTAATCTCGCAGAATCCATCATACC
>NW_013626878.1:0-555 GCF_000695525.1 Brassica oleracea var. oleracea
AAGCGACATAAACTTGTTTATCATACAGGTTAGTAACGTCAAAAAAATATTATGAGTTTTAAAAACTAATATGAATTTTGAGAAAAAAATACTATCGATTTAAAGATTTGATTACAGTTTTTTTTTGACTAATTAACCTTATACACTCGTCCTCGGTTCATTGAGTCTTAGTATAATCGGGGATATAATATGATATCTTGCACGTATCTTTCATTAACTAAACTATGATATCTTGAGTCTAGTGGCCTAAAACTTTTTACAAACATTTTGGTCGGGAATGTAACGTTTTAGGCTATAGGATTGTATCATGATTTGTACATCTATCACATAAACGTGGTCACGATTTATTTTATCTAATCCAAACAAATTGTAGAGCATAGACGAAATGGTTCAGTGACAAGTTTCTCGGGCTTCCAATGCAATTAGTGGATTGGCCTAAATTTCTTATATATTACTCAAGTCCCTTTCATATTTTCGATGTGAGATCTTTTCTCCAATACTCTTTCTCGAGATAATGGTGCGTATAATCATTAATCTCGCAGAATCCATCATACC
>NW_013626879.1:0-554 GCF_000695525.1 Brassica oleracea var. oleracea
TGCTCAGCCTTCTTTCACCCTACCCTAACTTCAGACCATTGCCCTTGTACCCTGGACCTAGCCACAAAAATCCCAGCCGCTGGAAATCGCCCTTTCAAGTTCTATAATTACCTAACCAAACACCCAAGCTTCAACCAGGTTGTGATCGATGCGTGGACACAGGTCGGAGACACTGTTTGGAACCTTACTGCTTTGTACTGGAAACAAAAACAGATAAAGAGTGATTTGAAACACTTAAATCGAGAGAATTTTTCACAAATACAAGTGAGAGTGAGTGAAGCTAACCGTTTACTTTTAGATGTGCAGGTACAAGCCCTGAATGCTCCTTCCACTCATCTCTTTGAAATGGAGAAACAAGCACTACAAACCTGGAACTTCCTACGAGGCATAGAGGAGAGTTACTTCAGACAACGCTCAAGAGTCAACTGGTTAAAGGAAGGGGATCAGAATACCACCTTCTTCTTTAGGATGGTCCAAACACGGATGAATTTCAATTTCATACGATCCTTCTTACTTCCTTCAGGTGTCATAATATCAGACCCCATCCAGATGAG
>NW_013626880.1:0-554 GCF_000695525.1 Brassica oleracea var. oleracea
ACACGAGTCTCAGCTCTCCGGTCTCCATCAACCCTCCATCTTCGTCACCTGTGTTGACATCTTCTACGTTGACTTTCGCTTCTTCTTCTTCGATGAATTCAACTGCGGTTTCATCGGACGTGAAGAACACGATCTCAGAGCTCCAGAGCTCCATTGCCTCAGAAACCAATATCACTCTTGTCTCTTCTCATCCTGAAGAATGTAATGTTACTTTCAGTCAACAAACCTTGTCCCTGGAAAATGGAATGCAAGAACCACCTAAATTTGTAGCCACCTTAGGTGCGTGGGCAAAGCCACTTCTCTTTAAACATCCCGCCACCCCGTCTGAACCTAGTACCCCTCGGGATTATGACCCTGCAATTGTTGGGAATCAGTTAGCTGCTCTATGGCCGTCCTTGAATGATGAGATCTTAAACAAGAAACCAAAGAGTAGCCACCAAACCCGTACTCTCCAGCTTCCTGTTGAGAAGCTTCCACCTCCAGAGTTAAATGCTGATGGTAAAGTCCGATTCCCGTGGGCTGCGAGATTGAGCGCTCAATCTCGAAATCTATAT
>NW_013626881.1:0-554 GCF_000695525.1 Brassica oleracea var. oleracea
CCACGGCCACGACCTCTTCCATTGAAACCTCTCCCTCGGGTTCCGGTTCCTCTTCCATGGGTGACATTCAACACTTGATCTTCTCCCTTCTCTGTTTTCTTGAACTTCTGTTCATGGACCACCAATGAAGCTTGAAGCTCATCCACTGAGATTCTTTCAATCTCCTTTGATTCTTCAATGGAGACAACAACATACATGAACCTTTCGCTCAAGGTTCTCAGGATCTTCTCAACCACCTTCGTGTCTTCCAACACCTCTCCATTACTTCTCATTTGGTTGGTGACGGCTAAGACTCTAGTGAAATACTCTTCCACTTTTTCATCATCCTTCATCTCCAGTAGCTCGAAGTCTCTCCTGAGCTTCTGTAGCAAGGACTTCTTCACTCGGGCATTTCCTCCAAACTTTCCCTTCATTGACTCCCATATGATCTTGGAAGTGCTTCGGTTGAGGATTTGCTCGAATGTGACCCTATCAATGGCTTGATAGAGGTAATGTTTGACCTTGTGGTCATTCATCTTGGCGTTGTCGAGTTGTGTCCTCTGCTCCGTGGTGAG
>NW_013626882.1:0-554 GCF_000695525.1 Brassica oleracea var. oleracea
CTGGATGATAAGCAAGGCCATATTTATCTGGTTAAAGTAGAATACACTTGGATACCTTCAACTTGTGAGAGATGTGGCGGCTTAGGTCATAAAGCGAAGAGGTGTCTTTTGCTTTCAAAACCTCTAGATTCTTCTGGTTCCTCAGCAAATCCAGAGGGTGTGAGTGTTGACATTCCCGTTGTTGACATAGACAAAAACTTGCAGGAAAATAATGATGAAACAATCTCAGGAAGCCTTCATAAAACGTCTGCTACTGTGCCTCAGGTACCAAATGATTCTTCACTTCCTCCTTTGGAATGCCATTTTATTAAAGACGTACCAGAGGAATGCCAAGCTTCAAATACCCCACAGGTCCAACATGATAACCAACTAGCACAGCAAACTTTGACCAAGACTTTATCACCATTAGTAGATATTGCATCTACTCCCATCTCAGCTTATACTATGGAATTTTCTCCATCAAACATTATCAACAGGGAGGTCCAAAAAGCCTCTATGGTTGATCCCTTAAACACATCGGCTCAGGTAAGTGAATTTCAGAGTCCTTCTCGGTT
>NW_013626883.1:0-554 GCF_000695525.1 Brassica oleracea var. oleracea
TTAATGTATATTAAACTCTCTTTCATGGTACATAGACATCGTTTTAACTTTTTGTCAATTAATTGCGTAAAACTTCATAATACTCCCTAAATTGGTGGACTAACCACTATAAAATCGCTATTTTCTTGAAAAACGGAGACAGCAAAGGTTCCAAACCTCTTTACCTTCATCATATATTAATGAAAGATGTAACTATGAATTAAAACAGTATTTTTAGATTTTGAATTTTTCTCAAAATCTGTGTGTAAACCCTATGAAAATATTGAGCTTTCGGTAAATATTTTATATACTGAAGCCTATGATCTTTTGTGTTGTTTTAAAATTTATAAACACATTCTACATTTGTATCAATGTATAATAAACTCTCTTTCATGGTACATGGGCATCGTTTAAATTTTTTGTCTATCAATTTAGTAAAACTTCATAATACTCCTTAAATTGGTGAACTAACAACTATAAAAGCGATATTTTCTAGAGAAACGGAGAAAAGAAAAGTTCCAAACCTCGTTGACCGTCATCATATGTTAGTGAAGGATGCAACTATGCATTAAAAC
>NW_013626884.1:0-554 GCF_000695525.1 Brassica oleracea var. oleracea
GACCATGTCCATCAAATACACCACAAAATACAGTGTCCTCCATTGACAAAAAATTCTGAAACATTTCAAAAAAAAATCAAATATTCAGCTGAGTGACACTAAGCCTATACAACTTATTAAAAAGATAAAACTTCAAAAAGTTATATATTTGACAATTAAACCAATGGTCCTTGGAGTAAAACATTTGATGACATACTTTTAGAAAGTAAATGAAGATAGTTATATAGAATTTACAGCAACAAGAACTATATTGAAGTAATACATTTAATGAGAATGTACACATACTAATTAACAAAATTGGTTTTAACAGAACAAACGCACCTCCCAGACAATCATGGCGTCCTGGTTAGGACCTTTTTTGCCCTTTTGGGAGAAGAGAGACGCATGATCGGTAGAGCCATTCAAGAATTTGCATTATAAGACCTTGGTTGTTTTCTATATATATACAGTTGATTTATTTCTCATATTAATGATACACAATAATTTGCATAATAAATAAATCAAACTCTTAAAAAAAGATATTAAATGTGTATTGTGAATAAGTGATTTGCATA
>NW_013626885.1:0-554 GCF_000695525.1 Brassica oleracea var. oleracea
TATGTTGTACATGCCCCCCTGACAATAAACCCTTGACCATAGGCTGATGTCGGCTTTCTCCAAATACGTTGCACTCCGTATCTCAGCCATGTACCGGTCAAAATCTGAAACCGTATGAGCATAAGCAGCACCTTTCACCAAGTACCAGAGATGTTTCCCTTTATACTTTTTGACAATGTTATCTTGAAGGTGATAATAACATATTCCTCGGGTTGCCCATGGAAACACCTTATCACACGCACTTTTAATGGCCGTGTGCCGGTCAGAGACTATCACCAGAGGCTGCTCATCAGATACACAACTAGCCAATTTTGTGAAAAACCATTCCCAAGAAGGTTCTACGATCCCAAAAGCCAATGGAAATTTCTGAAAATTCTCATCTTGTGCGGCTGCAACTAACATAACACCTCCATACTTCCCACTTAGGTGAGTCCCATCCACCACAATGACCCTTCTCTAATACTTAAAACTTTCGATAGAAGCTCCAAAAGAGAGAAATAGATACTTTAATCTATTGATAGAATCAAGTTCTATAGCCGTGATAGAATCGGGAT
>NW_013626886.1:0-554 GCF_000695525.1 Brassica oleracea var. oleracea
TAGTGCATGATAAAACAATGCATTAAAACAGTATTGTCAATTTTTTTTGAAATTTTCTCATAATCTATGTGTTAACCCCTACGAAAATATTGAGTTTTTGGTAAATATATTATATACTGACACCTATAATCTTTAGTGTTATTTTTAAATTTGTAACCACTTTCTAAATTGTATTAATGTTATTTAAACTCTCTTTCATGGTACATTGGCATCTTTCTAAATTTCTATTAGTTAATTTTGTAAAACTTCATGTAATCCCTAAATTAGTGGACTAACTTTTATAAAATCATTATTTTCTAGAGAAACATAGACAACAAAGGCTCTAAGCCTCTTTGATCATCATCATATGTTAGTTTAGGATGCAACTATGCATTAAAAAAATATTGTTATATTTTTGAATTTTTTCAAAATCTGTATATAAACCCATACGAAATATTGAGTTTTACGTTAAACGCTCTAAATACTGAAGCCTAAAATTTTAAGTGTTGCGTTAAAATTTCAAACCATATTCTATATTTGTATTAATGTATGTCAACTCTCTTTCATGGTATATG
>NW_013626887.1:0-554 GCF_000695525.1 Brassica oleracea var. oleracea
CTTGAATCTAAAAGATCATAAAACGATTTGAAGCTCATATTAGTTTTCAAAACATTATGATAAACATGGTTAATTTGTTGCAGGATTAGATATGAACTGCAATACTGGTTATGATATTTTCTTACAAATCGGCGTATCAAGATAAAAGAACCAATTCCAAGTGCAAAGAACAGATTATAAAGAAGTTTAAAGAACCAATTGTTTACTCAAGCGTAAAGAATTATAAACACCGGTATAAAAATATTGTCAAGGTTCTTCACTGAGGAACATAATTATAACAATAAAGTCTCTCTTTGAATGGTAATAAAATGTTGCCTTATTTAAATATTTGATTTTTTTTTTAAATCCGAATGTAACGTTGTGAAGATAATTTTGATCAAAAATCTTATACCATAATGTAATGACCAGTGGCATTTGTTTGTAATTAGTCTAGTTGATAAATAGCTTTTAAGAAAATGAGGTGAGACCGCACCCAAGTTCCAGTACCTTTGGCAATACCGAGTATATCAGGTAGATGGTGTTTTACGGACGGATCTTGGAAAACAGAGGATAAA
>NW_013626888.1:0-554 GCF_000695525.1 Brassica oleracea var. oleracea
GAGTGTGCAAACTTAGGGCGAGGCCGTACGGAACGTACGGACCTGACTGATCCGAAAGTTCAAGACTCGACCATCTGAGCCTATTTGGAGTTGGTGCAAAAATAGGGCAAAGGATAGCTCTTAAGAGAAGAAGACAAAAGAAGCTCTTAAGAGAAGAAGACAAAAGAAGAAGCTGGCGCCAAGACTGTCTATGAGCTGTGTGAGCTGTAAAGAAGAAGCTATAGTGACCTTGTATCTGAACAGATACAAGGGCAGGTTCATGGGAGCCTTTAGCCAGCCAATAAGGAGCCAGCCTTCCCTTTGACCAGATTTGAATTAACCAACCAGGCACCAAAGAGAGTTTAACCAATCAGATGAGGCTATAATGACCAGATCAACTCTCCATCTCGTCCCTCCATCCTTCTAGTCTTTTATGAGCCATTAGATGTAGGTTTTAAGTTTATGGAATGTAAAGAGCATATATAAGCCTCTTATGATCATTTTATAATCTTCAAGTGAGTAAGGGGATTTCCCCTCTCCTTCTCTAATCTGAAACACTAATCTTCAGTCTCTTA
>NW_013626889.1:0-554 GCF_000695525.1 Brassica oleracea var. oleracea
TCGTGGTTATAAAACCTAGGGTCCGACGGACATTTTCCGTCGGAATTATAATTTCAATTTTCGAGAAATATTTGCCCGGTAAAATGAAAATATTCCGAGGAAATACCGAGGAACTAGTGTTTTGGGTTTCAAAACATCAATTTTTTTTTGCCGTATTTCATTTCTTATACAATTGTAATGCATACCATTGAGGATTCTTTGTATAGATGAGCATAAACCATGAAATAACAAATTTCAAAACTAATTGAAAGTATTCTCTTTACTGTTCATTAAAAGGTATAAGTGTTTATCTTATGTTGTGGAATTTCGTTCATACAATCGGAAAAGTGTTAATTATACGGTAAGGAACAAATTTTTGACTTCATAATGAACGTAAGACACTTAATAAGGGTTATATAGGTGTTATTTAAACCGCAAAACGTTGTTTTCGGTTTAAAAACCCTATTTCCTCGGAATTTCCTCGGATTATTCCAAGGGAATTCCGAGGAAACCCTCTTCTTCCTCGGGATTCCGTCGCAATATTCCGAGGAAATTCCGAGGAACTAGTGTTTGGG
>NW_013626890.1:0-554 GCF_000695525.1 Brassica oleracea var. oleracea
AGAATTCCATATTAAAAATGATATTTGACTTCAAACTTAACCCGAAAAAATTATATGAATTTCCAAATTTAATGTCTATCACCATTTATGTTAATTTCATAATACAAAAATCTTGTTGCAAAAAATAAGGAATTGAAAAAAAAAATTAATATGTCATTCCATTTTGAATGTATTTAACAATCACTCAAGATTGCATTTAACTTTTTGTATACTTTTGATATACGGCATTTTTATTTTACAATATAGTCGAGTTTATATTGTCCATACACAATCATAAATGTCACATATCCCATAAAATATAAAAAAATATTAATCAAAATTAATATCATGTACCAAAGTTTTATAGAAGAACATAATTATGAATCATTTATATTTTCCAGACTCTAAAAGTGTCATGTATCATTTATGAATTGTAAAGAACATGATATTTAACTTTAAACTTAACCAGAAAGTATTATATAAATTTCAAAATTTAATGTCTGTCAGCATTTATGTTAATTTCGTAATCAAATAGTCTTGTTGCAAAAGTTAAGGGATTGGAAAAAAATTATTAT
>NW_013626891.1:0-554 GCF_000695525.1 Brassica oleracea var. oleracea
CAGTATAGAAACTGGTTTCATGGAAGTTCCATGGAAGGAGTGATGGGTACGAACCATGGTTAGATCTTATCAGTACTAGAAGTATGTGATAAGGGTTTGATGAATGTGTGCTAGGAGGAGCATGGATGCCCCTGATGAGGTAACAGGTGGGGACTGCAGACCATTGGACATAGTCTGGTACACTATGGGCTGATCTGGTCCTGCAGTTACACCTTACTCTGTTTTATGATTATTAATCATATTATTTCTTCTTCTTATGATTAAGATTGATGATTAGACATAGTAGCACTGAACCATAGCTTGGCCGGTTCAGAAGAACCCTCCATGGCCTTGGTTTGGCAGCTAAGTCCGGATCTCCTACTTCCTGATGGATTTATGGCGATCTGACTTTGGAATCCTCTTAATGGTGAATTATCATGAATTATCATGGTATTTGGGGATTTTTATTTGATTGATTTCGAGATGGTCAAGGTGGTCGGTGGGGCTGTTCTAGGTCGAGATCCATATGATCGAGATCGGTTCTTGGAATTCTGACTTGGCCATTCTCTTAGTTA
>NW_013626892.1:0-273 GCF_000695525.1 Brassica oleracea var. oleracea
AGTGGTGGAGAATCACCAGGAAGTTGAATAAATTTCATAGGAGTTGTGTTAAGATGAAGAGTGTCAAGTGAAGAATGGAGATGAGGGTTAAGTAGAATGAAGAAGAGGAAGGATAGGAAGGTTTGGGAGCTTTGGGATCAGCCTGTCCGTACAAGGCCGTACATGGCCTTACATGACAGGACAGGCCGTACAAGATAGGATCGACCAAAGCTCAACCAAACCTCACCATAAGTTATCCAAGTTACTTAAGTAAAGAGGAGAAGTTACCTTGGC
>NW_013626892.1:459-554 GCF_000695525.1 Brassica oleracea var. oleracea
TATTAATACAATCAAGCAAGTTATGAGTCTCTCTTAGTCTTTCTAAATCTCTCTCTAGACTCCAAATCTTATTTTAGACTTTAATCTTTCCTAAA
>NW_013626893.1:0-200 GCF_000695525.1 Brassica oleracea var. oleracea
ATAAATCCAAAAATCGAATTTATATACAAAGAACGGTTTGTATATTTTAAAAAAAGTTTTTATAAATACAAAAAAAAATAAATAGTGTTTATAAATCAAAAAAATGTTTTATAAATACAAAATTAGTTTTAATAACTATAAATATTTTTATAAATATGAAATCATATTTTATAAATCCAAAAATCGAATTTATATACAAA
>NW_013626893.1:239-554 GCF_000695525.1 Brassica oleracea var. oleracea
GTTTTGTAAATACAAAAATACTAAACAATTTATAAAAAAAAGTTCTAAATCAATTCAACACAACCAAATCACAATTCTAAACCTATTACACAACAAATCACAATCCTATCCAATCACCCTAACAAAAATCTATCAAAAAACTTCTAAAATCATCAAATCTACTTAAAAACCTAACAAATAGGACCTAAGAGAGTGGGATAGGGTCCTTACATGATTTGTAAGGGAATCGAAAGGATTTGCCGGAGAGATCGTCGCGAGAGAAGGTGGCGAACGCCGGAAGGAGAGAGAGATCGCCGGAGAGGAAGAAGAGAGAAA
>NW_013626894.1:0-554 GCF_000695525.1 Brassica oleracea var. oleracea
TATTATGAAAGTAATCTATAAACTAAATCTATATAGATACGAGGATAGAATTGTAAAGTTGTCTCACATTGAATTTTTCTCATTCTGTGCATTCCTAATTGGAAAGAGATAATCAACATCTAATATTATGTTACTCATAGTATATATTAGAAATGATCGAACCGTAAACCAATTAACGATGATGTAAGGAAGACATAAAAATGTATTTCCAGTTATCACAAATATAAAATCAATTGACAACAACTTAATTATGTCTAGCGTAAGACAACAGAGAAGAATTTCCATACCTTCTAATATTATAATATCTCACTATATTAGTGGTTAAATAAGTTTTCTCTAGCATAATACTCACTCCATTCTTGGAGTTTAAGCTTTTCTATCTGATGATTTTAGTAGTTTGATCCCAAAAAAAAAAACGGTCGAACTGTACATTGTAATTGGAGAAAGAAAACAAACAAAAATCAACGAAAGACTTTTAAAGTATATGAATCATAAATTGGAAAGAGTAATTATCTGCAATTAAAGAATAAAACAATAAAATTGTAAAAATACAA
>NW_013626895.1:0-554 GCF_000695525.1 Brassica oleracea var. oleracea
GTAGAAAGTACTGAGCAGTTGTACCTCATTGAATCCATGGTGTGGACTGTCTCTCTTAAAAGACTTGAATCGGATCCAGGAGCTTCTGAATGATTTTGCAGGCTCCTGAGTGAATGTAGCAATCTTGCTCCTCGAGTCTTCAGCACGTGCTTCATCAAAGAAGTTGCATAAGAATGCATTCTTGATGTCGCTCCAGGATGTTAGGGATGCTGGTGGTAGCTGCTTAGGCCAATGCGAAGCATCTCCAGCAAGTGAGTACTTGAAAAGCTTGCATAGGACGTAGTCTTCACAAACTCCCTCGACTTTTAAAGCATATATGAGATCCTCGAGCCTCTCCATATGGTCCATAGGATGCTGTCCCACGAGTGTGTAGTACTGCGGCTTCAACTCGAAATCCCTCTGAATAGTTCGAGGTCGAATGGCTGATCTGTTGGTGTAGAACTGATCGGGAAGGTTGTAGTCAGCCAATGTTCAGGGTCGAGCAGTCTCGTGTACAGGTAGAGTAGCTCCTGTAGCTTCTGACTCAGGGATTGCAGCCCCATGAGCATCTATCT
>NW_013626896.1:0-554 GCF_000695525.1 Brassica oleracea var. oleracea
CAGAGAGTATGTTAACTGAGAAATAAAGAACAGAAACAAATATGAATATTTATGGATTTTTATTTTAATGGCCGATCAGAAACAATAGATGCAATGAAACAAAAACAAGAGAAGGATAGATATGGCTGATGGATTCAAGTTGCTGGACGTGTGTCTCTCTCAACAAGAACAGGGGATGGTTTGAAGGATAGATATGGATCCGGTTCTTGCTGGACGTATGTCTCTCTCAAGATCGGATAGGGGATGAACTGTATCGAAGGACTCCACAAAGAACAATGGATCGGTTCTTTGATATGTCAGGCGGCTGCTCTCAATGGTTTCACACAACTGAAAGACTTAGGGTTTCTTTGCTAAGGCAAAACAATATCATAAAAAGACTTGGCCGAAAATTTGGCAAATACAAGGGTTTAAATAATTGTTCCTTAATGGACTCTAAAGATAAAAAGGCCTAGACAAATGGCCAAAGTCTTAACCGAAATAAATTAAAGAAAAAAAACAATAGAACGATCGCGGTTTGAGATGTCCGGATCAGAACTCATAGTATGCTTGCATGT
>NW_013626897.1:0-554 GCF_000695525.1 Brassica oleracea var. oleracea
AGCCCCGCAAGTGAATTTCTCGGTCAACGGAAGAGAGTACCATTTGGATTACTATCTCACCGATGGTATTTATCCAAAATGGGCAAATTTTATCCAATCTATTCCAATTCCCCAAGGGTCAAAAGCAGTTTTGTTTGCGCAACGTCAAGAAGCTGTCCGAAAAGATGTCGAACGTGCTTTCGGAGTTTTGCAAGCTCGATTTGCCATTGTAAAAAATTTCGCCCTTTGTTGGGATAAAGTCAAAATTGGAAAGATTATGAGAGCATGTAACATTCTCCATAATATGATAGTAGAAGACGAAAGAGATGAATACACTCAATATGATATCTCAGATTTCCAACAAGGAGAAGGGAGTGGAAGTTCACATGTCGATCCCACCTATTCTACAGATATCTCAACTAATATCGCCAATCAGATGGGTGTTCGAACAAGAATTCATGATAGACAAGCGCATCAACAACTGAAATGTGATTTGGTTGAACATATATGGCTTAAATTTGGAAGTGATTGTGGGAACCGAAATTCGCACTGTAGATTTCCGTTTAAATAAGGAA
>NW_013626898.1:0-243 GCF_000695525.1 Brassica oleracea var. oleracea
GAAAATAATACCATATAATTTTTAAAAACATAGCTATTCTTAAATATATTTTGAATAAATAATTATTTTTAAATTTAATTAACTAAAAATAATATCTGTACAATTGTGTGAGTCAAATTCTAGTTTTATTGATGCATGTTATATATTAGTGCTGCATGTTTTAGGTAACATTTTAATGATGCACGTTTTTAAAAATCTCCATTATTAAAATTATGCACATAAGGATAACTCATGAGTTTTTTT
>NW_013626898.1:290-554 GCF_000695525.1 Brassica oleracea var. oleracea
TTAAGGTAACTGAAAAAGACAAACAATAAAATAGGAAGTTTAAATTCATTTAAGCATATTTCATTAATGTAACTGAAAAGACAAGTAATAAATTAGGAAATTTTATTCGTTTTAGGATATTTCATAAATGCAACTGAAAAAAGACAAGCAAAAAAACGGAGTTTAATTAATGAAGTAAGAACATTTTCAAATTGGTATTTCTCTTTTAATAATATAGATTTTTAAAAAATACATTTACAAAAATATTGTTTGAAAGAAAATTCA
>NW_013626899.1:0-554 GCF_000695525.1 Brassica oleracea var. oleracea
CTTGGAGCTAGTATATAAGGAGTCCTAGGCGAGGAGCATGGCAGAGGGCTTTCAGAGCAAATTTAGCACTTAGAGCAATTTAGGCAATTTTTCTTTTTTGTTATTTCGAGCTGCGACTCAATTAGGTTTAGCCGTCTTAGGGTTGCTAGAACTAGGAATCTCACCGACAGCTCTCGAGCCCAGCTTATACCTTGTTGCAAACGCTCATACGCAGATTCGGAATAAGATCTACTTTTCTCTCTTTTTCGATTTCTTATTCTTATCGTTGTTATTCTCGTGTTCTGATTGCTTGACGTGTGGTAATTAGCAGATATCCGGGTCCTCTGGGAAATTAGGGTTTTCCTAGGTTCCTTATTTAAACGGAAATCGACAGTGCGAATTTCGGTTCCCACACGGATTACTCTAACTCATAGCCGCAAAACGCTTGATCGAAACAATGTCTGGAAATACGAAAGAGAAAATCGCGGTTCGCAACAACGCAGGTAAGAAAACTCCAACCGCCACTGGGCCTATGGCCAACGCCTATGCAAACGCCACAGTTCTTGAAAAAATCG
>NW_013626900.1:0-554 GCF_000695525.1 Brassica oleracea var. oleracea
ATTTTAGTGCGTATGACTGTCTGGTCTTCCAAGAAAGTGTTTTTATCAGGAAGAAAATTTCGTCGAAGAACGAATCTTCAGGAGTCTGCGACGTCTCGCGATTCTGAAGATTTGTTATTCTTTCGTATGCCGCGTTTCGTGCATGAAATGTTCGCGGGCTTGAAGATGTTTCGCGATGTTGCAAGGGATTAGTCTTAGCCCTGCGTTTGGGAAATATTCTGGTTTGACTACGGATGTTCGCAGCCAGAATTGCTGTTCCCGTTTGGATTTGATTTGCGATCAAGGAGTTAGGACCAAGGGGTCGCGTAAATTTCCCTGAAAAAGGCATCCTCCTATATCGTGCTATGTGTGGTGTTGGCCCTTCGAGATTTCTTTTGTGTCTATTTGAGGATGTTCTGTATAGCTATAGGAGCTCTGTTACGAGTTTTCCTTACATGCCGCATTTTACGAGTAAAACACAGCGGGCTTAAAGTGAATTGTATGCTGTCAATAAGGTCAAGTCGGTTAGATGATGTAACCTAGTTCGGCTTCGAAGGAAAGGCGTAATTGGGCGA
>NW_013626901.1:0-554 GCF_000695525.1 Brassica oleracea var. oleracea
GTCGCTGGATCGCCATCGCCTGTAGCTCCCGTGATTGACTCCATTTCTCAGTTTCTAACCTGTTTTGTCTTTTGATGTGGGATAAGAGGAAATCCCTAAGTGACCATCCCCAGTTCTGATCGATTCGAATACATTTGACAAAGGTACTGGAGTTCCGTTGGGAAGAACCAATGTAATCTATTTTATTAAACCTCAAGTACAAATTAGGTTTGTTTAGAAACATGTATAGCATTTTTTAAAAAAAAGTTTGTTTAGAAACATAGATTGTAGTTAAAAAAAAAAGTTTTAAAAAAGAGGTTTGTTTGGAAACATAGATTGTATTTTTTAAAATAAGGTTTATTTGGAAACATAGATAGCAGTATATTAAGAAGAAGAAAAGTAATGGGTTATATTTTTAAGAAAATTTGAAAGTCCATTATATTATAAGAAACCACCTATCTCGGGTTTCCGGGGTCATAGATTTCAGCCTCATTCTAATATTTTTAAATTTTAGTTCGGGTTCGCTTCGGATTTTTGCGGGTTCGATTCGAGTCAGATAACCCAATTAAATTACT
>NW_013626902.1:0-553 GCF_000695525.1 Brassica oleracea var. oleracea
GTGTGTGAGTTTTAGAACTCGTACATCCGGGGGAATGCAGATTAGGCAAACGATAACATGGTGGACCTTGAAACTGATGCCAAGCCCTAAGGATGCATAGAGACTCTGGCGAATATAGCATCATAGAGGGAGTGAAAAGTGGGCATAGTAGTTTGGTAATGCCAATATGGTGAGTAAAGAATGTATATTTAGAGAGGTATTTGAGTTTCCCACACCACAGGATTGTCATCACTGTTGTTGCCAGATTGAAATACAAAAGACAAGGATCATTAAAAAGGAAACAACTTAGTTTTGCTTCTATATAACTCCTTACTTACAATCTTTGAGGTTTCATGCATCAACGTAACACCCACCATGACATGAAAGAAACCTTCACACTAGATATTGCTCAAATGTTTTCACAAGGACAATACTTACACGTCTTGTATGTGGCATCGCATGGTACATCATGCTGCAGATAAGCATTCGAAGATGTATCGACAGGCCCGTCCCTGCCATAAGGCAAGTAGAGCATATGCTTTAGGCCACAATATATAGAAGAAAAATTAAGGCC
>NW_013626903.1:0-553 GCF_000695525.1 Brassica oleracea var. oleracea
TTAGAGATCTTCTGCAAGCTTTTAGACCCTTTGAGACTGAGCCCAAACCGTTACTTGTAGCAAAATCCCAGGCATTTGCCACACTATCATGAACCCCTTCTACCTCCAAGAATCTTCTATCAAACCGGAACCAACCTCTGTACTTTTCTTGGCTTTCAATCAGATGTATAAGAACAGGCCTGTGATCCGATCCACGCTTATCTAAAAACGTCTGGTTAGAGCAAGGGAACTTCTTGAACCAAGCCCTGTTTCCAAAACATCTGTCTAGTCTGGTATGAACCCAAGAGTTACTCCTTAACCCGCTCCAAGTAAAACCGTTTCCATGACTCTGAAGCTCTTCTAGCTTGCAAGCATTAATCATTTGATTGAAAGGAGCGAAGGACTCATCTTGTCTCCAGACACCACCCGTCTTTTCTCCGTTATGCAAAATATCATTAAAATCTCCAAAGACGCACCAGCTTTCCTTTCTATTCACACCTATTCTACTGAGCCTTTCCCAGAGATCGACCCTTCTTTTATAATGCGTCGGCCCGTAGATACAAGACGCAAAAAA
>NW_013626904.1:0-553 GCF_000695525.1 Brassica oleracea var. oleracea
ATTGACGACCTAAAATCCTATTTATGTGTTTTCTAAGCCGCTGTTGACGGATTGTTCTTAGTTTATGTTAGGAGAGAAGGGAAGAACTCTTTCAGAGTCCTCCTGGAACTATTTTGGTTTTCTATCTATTTCAATTTCATCTATCCATCTATGATTTTCTGTGACAACAATCATGTCTGAATAGATTCACCTTGTTAGATTTATGGTTCAGATAGTCATGAGGATTAGCCCAAAATATAAAACTGCTAAGTTGTCTGGATATCCGTCAATTGAATTGTCTTTAATGCTTGTGTTCTAAAGTAGCTAACTAGGACCCTGTTCTTAGATAATTGGGCGCAAGCTGAAGCATGGTCCTTTGTCTAATAGAATTCATATTGTGCTAGGATTGTTAGAAACAAGCCACAACTAATTTAGTTAACCTAGTGAACACGTTCAAACCTGCTCGCTAAAGCTTGCTAGAAGGGACGTCGATCGATAACTCCGTAGTTGCATCGATCGACGGACTAAAAGGCGTATCGATCGACGGGCTGAAAGGCGTATCGATCGACGGGCT
>NW_013626905.1:0-553 GCF_000695525.1 Brassica oleracea var. oleracea
CGATTAACTAATATATAGTTGCATATTTATATGTAAATTATATAGCAAAATTAATAATATATAAAAAAATTATTTTATTGATATGATCTTCATACATAAAATGATGATTTTAGTAATTTAATATTTTTGTTTTAAGTTTAATTTTTGTTTTAATTTTTATCAAATAAAAAAAATTTATTTTTTCGTTGAAAAATACATGTACTAATATTTTTTGTTATTTAATAATATTATGGATTCCTAATTTATCTTATTTTATTTTATTAAAATTATTATTCTTATTATTAATTTAATGTGTTTACTAATTATTTTAAATAGTAAAAAAAGAAAACAAAATTGGTCTATTTAAAAACTGAAATATCTTCATGTTTTATTAAAGCCAATATCTAATCGTTTATATATTACTTTCTGTTAGGTTAACGTCGTTGATAATTACATAAACTAATAAACTAATATGAAGACCAATTATTATAATTTTCCTTAACTCCCCCAATATAAATTATCAATTATTGGCTTGGTTCCAAAGTTTTTGCATCTTAAATATAATTTTTTTTTT
>NW_013626906.1:0-553 GCF_000695525.1 Brassica oleracea var. oleracea
CATAGGTTTATTCTCATCTCTTGCTAGCACAATGAGTTAGCATTTGGAGATGGTGAGAAGAGTTTGTGTGTTCTAAATTTCAATATCTTGGGTTTGGGGAGTGAGAAAGATGAGAGAGATGAGCAAAAGAGTATAAATAGAAAAGAAAACTCTAGGGACAAAAAGGAAGGTTTAAAGCTCTAAATTATGTAACAAAGAACCTTTCCCCCCCAATAAAAAAAAAAAGAGAGAGAAAAAAAGAATCAAAGAGAAGGTGGGGAAGGAAATGAGAAAGAGTTAGAGCATGTAAAAAATGAATTAAAATCCCTAGTGGTTGAGTCAAAAGGAAAGGAGAGTTGTTCATTGGGTGAGTGATGTGAGGGGTTTATTTTGATTCTGAGATGATGATAAAAAGGGTAGAACTTGTGATCACTTATAACAAAAAGGGGGGGGGGGTAGAATGATGAGAATGAATCTATGTATGCATGAGTTGCTTCTATTCTTAGATAAATTTTGCATAATGATCGAGCTCCTTGTTTCGAGTGATGACCCCTTTTAAATGAAAACATTTGAA
>NW_013626907.1:0-553 GCF_000695525.1 Brassica oleracea var. oleracea
TTGTAACGACCGTAACCCGCTCTATTGGTCTAATTGAATTATTCCTTTAGACTAAACCAGATGGTTTGGTTTTCTTCTAATTATTTAATTATTGTTAATCCCGTACTCCACCCATTTGCCCTAACCTATACGTGTGTGTGTTATCATACCTAGTATATATATATAAGTAAGCATGAGCCGCCATTGCACCTCTTTTTTTATCAATCCTCCATCTCCACACACGTGCTCTCCCTTCCGCCATCGTTCATGTCCGTTCTTCACCACCGGAGTAGTAGCCATGCCACCACACGCTTCGTTCTGTGCCGCCGCGTCCATGATGGTGACGTTATGTATCGGATCCGTTAGATGGTGAACATGACCGACATGAGGAGATAACTTGAAGGCGGAGCCACCATCTCATCACCACCGTCAACCACTGATTCGCGCCGGCATGAGCCACAAGCCACCACCTGAGAGCCATGTCCTCGTCAATGGAGTTATCGCAAGCCATCATTGTTGAGATCCGAGCAAGTGAGATCATGGTCTCACACTTTCTTGTGTAGCAAGCTTATTC
>NW_013626908.1:0-553 GCF_000695525.1 Brassica oleracea var. oleracea
CCTACGCGAGTGTACTTCTCTGGACCGAAGCCTCATGAGTCAAATCGGGTACTTAGAGAATATGCCAAGCATATCAACAATTTCATCATAGTGTCTTTTGTTGATGAGAATCTGAAAACTCTTTCCTGCAATGATCTGTCTCCAAGATCTTCTGTGAACAGAAAGACCAAGGTTTACGACAGGATATATTCTGTTCTTAGCGATGGTGTTGTCATCGGAAAGAAAAAATTTGAGTTTCTTGCTTACTCGGCTAGCCAGTTGAAGAGCACATCGACTTGGATGTTTGCACCCATCGACGGGGTTAAGGCAGCGGATATTAGATCCTGGATGGGGGACTTTGGGAGCATAAAGAATGTTGCCAAGTATGCTGCAAGGCTGGGACAATCTTTCGGCTCTTCTAAAGAGACGCTCACTGTCGAAGCTGATGATGTTGAGCTGATTCCTGATGTGGAGATCTTCTCTTCAGGGAAACGCTATGTGTTTTCAGATGGAATTGGGAAAATTTCTTCCGATTTTGCTGAACTAGTGGCTAGGAAATGCGATATTGAAGGAG
>NW_013626909.1:0-553 GCF_000695525.1 Brassica oleracea var. oleracea
TCTCCCAGAGAGGCAATAGATTGAGCACCCAAGTTATGCTTGAAGACTATGGCAGTCAAAACGGATATGAGTAAGGCTTATGATCGGGTTATGGACTAATGAGGCGTGTTTCATGGATTACGGACTAATGAGGCGTGTAAAGGCAAGTATATGGCAGTCAAAACGGATATGAGTAAGGCTTATGATCGGGTTGAATGGGCATTTATTAAGGCATTATTACAAAAGATGGGGTTCCATGAGCATTGGATTAAACTAATGGTGGAATGCATATCATCAGTTCAATATCGGGTTCTTTTGAATGGCCAACCAAAAGGACTTATTATACCACATAGGGGATTAAGACAAGGAGATCCTTTATCTCCCTATTTATTCATTCTGTGTACTGAGGCTCTGATATCAAATATTAAGAAGGCGGAGAGGGAGAAACAATTAACAGGAATAAAGGTGGCCAGGGCATGCCCATCAATATCACATCTGCTTTTTGCGGATGATAGTCTCTTCTTCTGCAAAGCTCAAAAGGAGGAGTGTCATACTATTCTAAGGATATTAAAGG
>NW_013626910.1:0-553 GCF_000695525.1 Brassica oleracea var. oleracea
TACCATGAGCTTGAGGCTGAATATGAAGAGAGCGGCCAGCAGAGATTGCCGCAGACATGAGTTTAGTACCACGATTGTCTTGAGGTAAAGATTGTGGTGAAGAGTCCGAATCATATTCAAAGACAAGACCTTTGCCTCTGTTTAAATCATCGGTAACAATTGGAGGAGGTATGAGTTGTAGGATTGACTTTTGCGAAATTGGATCCTTCTCTACTTCCTTGATCGAAGAAATGATTCTTTGTTCTTTGACGCTCCTATCTTCTCCATTAGCCGCTAGTAAATAGATTCGCATTTCTTGTAGCACTTCTGGAGCGATACGAGGTCTCACAGAAATGGGATGAATCCTAACTTGATCATCAGATAAAATCCCAAACAATGGATCTTTTTCAGAGAGAGATCCAGGAGGTTGTTGTCCTGAAGAGGAAGAACTTGGATTCGCATCGACATCAACATTTGCTTGGAATCTTGTCTTAAGAGGACATTGGTCTCTTGCATGTGTCAATCTTTGACAAATATAGCATCTCTTTTGAACTTTCTCATAGTAGAAATACAC
>NW_013626911.1:0-553 GCF_000695525.1 Brassica oleracea var. oleracea
ATCCATCGATCGATCCGTTTATAAAAAAACTTACGAGATTTTCCGAGTAAATTCCAAGCAACACTTGATATTCTCGATCGATCGGTGGGATAATCTAATCGATCGATCACATTGTTACGCTTTGGTCCATCTTAGTGATCGATCGATGCGTTTTTTGATATATATACATCGATCGATCCGTTTATAAAAAACCTTACGAGATTTTCCGAGGAAATTCCGGGGAACACTTGATATTCTTGATCGATCGGTGGGATAATCTAATCGATCGATCACATTGTTACGCTTTGGTCCATCTTAGTGATCGATCGATGCGTTTTTTGATATATATACATCGATCGATCCGTTTATAAAAAAACGTACGAGATTTTGTTCTCGATCGATCACATTGTTACCCCAAACCCTGTTTCCTCGGAAAAGCCTCGGAATATTCTGAGGAAATTCCGAGGAACACCTGATATACTTTATCGATCGATGTGTTTTTGTACATATATCCATCGATCGATCCATTTTAAAAAAAAATTGACGTATTGAAACCCCAAACACTAGTTCCTCG
>NW_013626912.1:0-392 GCF_000695525.1 Brassica oleracea var. oleracea
AAGTAGAAAATTAAAGATAGGGGTTTGGAATATATGAAGTAGAAAATTAAAGATGGGGGTCTGGGTTTCGGGTTTGGGGTTCTAGGGATATATGAAGTAGAAAATTAAAGATGGGGGTTCGGAATATATGAAGTAGAAAATTAAAGATGGGGGTTTGGGTTTCGGGTTTCGGGTTTGGGGTTTCGGGTTTGGGGTTTCGGGTTTCAAAATAAGGAATATGGGGTTTGGGGTTTCGGGTTTCGGGTTTCGGGTTTTGGGTTTCAGGTTTCGGGGTTGGGGTTTCGGGTTTCGGGTTTCGGATTCTAGGGATTTAAACATAACACTCGTTAATTCCACGTAAGGATGAAATCGTCGTAAAGTCCTCGTAGGATGAAATCGTCGTAAATACCACG
>NW_013626912.1:474-553 GCF_000695525.1 Brassica oleracea var. oleracea
CCATAACACCCGTTAAGAATAACGACGAAACCTAAAAATAAAAATGGGGTTTGGAATATATGAAGTAGAAAATAAGGAA
>NW_013626913.1:0-553 GCF_000695525.1 Brassica oleracea var. oleracea
AAATACAAAATCAAACATAAAAATATAATTTAAAATTATATAAAATCAGCCTGGATCGTGTTATTAGATTGACGAAGCTTCTGATTTCCAGAGGAAAATAATGCGTGATTCAGACGATCTCAATTGGAGATGGAAGCCTGATGGTTGCGACCTTCCATGGTGTGTTGCTTCTCCAGTTTTATCTCCTCCATTGTCAGGCCTGATTCAATTTATTGACAATTCTGATTCAAATGATTGTCAATCATTTGATCAGCATTTCACTTTCTAAGTAATATAGCTGTGTTATTGTGTTGGCTGTGATCATTGGTCACATTTTTTTATCCTCTGATTGTGTTGGCTGTGATCATTAGTTATATCCATCGGAGACTTTGGAGTAATCAAAATAAAAGCATTGTTCTTCAGGCTCTTGAAAGGGTTCCAAAATAAAAGCAATGTGGATGCTTGACGTCACTACTCCTTCAATGGAGTCACAAGTTAGTGTAGACTTTGCTCAGCTATTCACCAACTCCTCTCTTTATCGGTATGTCAAAGAAAAACATTACTATTAGTATTA
>NW_013626914.1:0-553 GCF_000695525.1 Brassica oleracea var. oleracea
TTGGGGTTTGGGGTTTGGGGTTTGGGGTTTCGGGTTTGGGGTTTCGGATTTTAGGGATTTAAACAAAACACTCGTTAATTCCACGTAGGATGAAATCGTCGTAAACACCACGTAAAAGGATTTAAACAAAACACTCGTTAATTCCACGTAAGTGAAAATCGTCGTAAACACCACGTAAAATGATTTAAACATAACACTCGTTAATTCCACGTAAGCAGAAATCGTCGTAAATACCTCGTAGTGTAAAAACTAGAAAAACATGTGGCAAGACTTCCAGCAATTATAATGCGTAAGTCTCGCCCACATGAATTCTAATATCTTATCATTTTCCTATTTTTTTCAAATATTTATAATTTGAATAGGATTTTCCTGAGGAATGTGATTTCAGATAGGGTGTGATTTAGGAGTTTGTGTATGGTTTGAGAATGAGAGTTGTGGGTAGATTTATAGGAAAGAAAGCCTCGTTAATTCCACGTAATCAAAATCGTCGTTAATACCTCGTAGACAAAAACACGGGCCTTTGTGATTCCTCGCAATTTCCTCGTAGAAAAAA
>NW_013626915.1:0-553 GCF_000695525.1 Brassica oleracea var. oleracea
GATTTTTGTTAACTGGGCGGATCATTATTTATATGATATCGCACATGGAAGAAAATTTTCTGTTTTTAAAATTATATAATTAACTCTATACTCATTTTTTTATATTTTTTATATGATATCACACATTCGTAAAAAAATAGATAGTTTAAGATGCAAAAAAAAAATATTTACTTAGTGAATATAATATGAACGAATATTACAAATACATCATTTAATAAAATAAAGAATTAAAAACTGAAAATTCATATCCGCGCTAGGGTCTAGTTGGCTCTTAAGATACATTATTCTATCTTGCTGAGATTAGCTTTTCAAGTTACGGTTTATTTCATTTTGGAGAGAACGTAATAAGAGGATGCACAATATATAATATTCAAAGATCGGTGCCCCAGCTAGTAAACATAATTGACGAAACTATAAAGAACTGTATCATGTCCACTAGATATTTCATGAAACCAAAACTGCATGGACAGTGGACTACTGCATTGTTGGTTTTAAGCGCATGATGCATGACGCATGACTTGAGATTTTGTCTTTTTTTTTTTTTTTTTTTTTT
>NW_013626916.1:0-553 GCF_000695525.1 Brassica oleracea var. oleracea
TCATGTTAACCTCACATCCATCCTTTGTTGCTTGCCCAAGACTCAATATATTGTGCTTCAGATCAAGTATGTAGTATATTTCTTTCAGTTCCTTTATCTCTCCAGTCTTGCACACAAAAGTAACCACACCCTTTCCTACAATGTCAACACACGATCCATCCCCAAACTTTACCTTCTCTTTGGTGTTGAGATTCAAACTCAAAAAGAACTCCTTGTTTCTCATCATGTGATTATTCGCTCCATTATACAAATACCAGACACTTGCATTGCCTTTGTCGATATCAAGATTATTCGGAATCACCTTATCATCGTTCAAGAACACCACCTCGTGTACATAGAGTGCATCGGCCTCTTATGTCTCGTTTACGTTGGTTTCTTGATTCTTCGTTGTCTTCTCGGGATAGACAGTTGCGTAGTGACCAGGCTTGTCACATCTCCAACGTATCAGCTTTGAACGATTCTTCTTCTAGTTGTTATCTTCGGTGTGTGACGCACGATTTTGGTTGTGTGACCTACCTCGACCTATGCCTCTACCGTTCTGTCCTCTTCCTCT
>NW_013626917.1:0-256 GCF_000695525.1 Brassica oleracea var. oleracea
CCTATGCTCTCTTCTCCTTCATTCTCTACTCCTCCTTCATCTTGGTTAGCCTCTTGCATAGGCTCCTCTTGCTCCTCTCCTCCCTCATGATCAAGGTGGGATGGTGAACCAACTTCCGGAGGTGTAGTTGCGTGATCTCTCGGATCCTGGGATGTACTGATTCCAAGACCTTCAAGAATGATCCGCAAGGTGGTGGCCTTGTCTGATGTTAAGTCCTTCAGGTCTTCTTGATTCTTTTCTATCTTCCAAGAACTTC
>NW_013626917.1:326-553 GCF_000695525.1 Brassica oleracea var. oleracea
ATGAACATAGCCTTAGTACTTCTTGCTTCTAGCTTGTTGCGCATCTCTCCTGGTTTGAGCACAAAGCATAGACATCCAAAGACCTTCAAGTAATCAAGAACTGGCTTGTACTTGTTCAGAACTTCAAATGGAGCCTTCTCATTTAGAATCTTGGTTGGAGTTCTGTTTATCAAGTAACACGCAGTGGCAACCGCATCACTCCAAAATCTTTTTGGAACATTACTCTG
>NW_013626918.1:0-119 GCF_000695525.1 Brassica oleracea var. oleracea
TCGACAGTGTACTGCATGTAAGGAGCACTCGGAGGCACCATCAAATCATGATGAACATCGACGGGCATCGGTGGAGCCATCGGAGGAGGCACATGAGGAACCGATGGTGCACTAGAAGA
>NW_013626918.1:210-553 GCF_000695525.1 Brassica oleracea var. oleracea
GAGCTGAAGAAGAACCGGGAGCTGAAGAAGACGACGGGTCTAAGCGACTACCAGGCTCACCAAACATCTGTCTGTAATGGGGAGTAAGCCTGTTCCTTCGAATCGTCCGGAAAAAAAAATTTAATTTTAAAATTAACATCAACAGTATAATTCCCTACATTATCCACCTAATCAACACTAATTAACATAAAACCCATAAACCTATCTAAATTCCCTATACTAACCACCTAATCTATCCTAAACTAATCAAATTAAAGAGGAATTGGAGAGACTTACCATTGTTACGAAATAGAAAAGAAGTGGAGAGGAAGTAGAGAGGAAAGAAAGAGTGAGCGCTCGGGAG
>NW_013626919.1:0-553 GCF_000695525.1 Brassica oleracea var. oleracea
ATATCTATACGTTTTTATAACTGTTAGAACCGCACCGTAGTTGAACCGCTTGTCCCGCATCGCTGAAACCGCAGTTACTATTTGGAGCCTTAATTATCTAATACCAAACGTCCATCCGTAGATTCACAAAATTAACACTTATATTTTTTTCTTACAAATATCAACCATTATACTACACAATTAACAAATATCCAGCGCGTAGCGCGGACAAGCCACTAGTCCATAATAAAGTACACATATGAATTCTTCTTTTATGATGATTAGTGATCCTATGCTAAAAGAATGTGAATAATTAATTATGGTAGCATCATAGATTAAACTTGATAATGCAAGTTAATTATCTATACTCAAAAGCTTATTTCTTAACCATTTGTTTGAGTTTAGTGTTCATTGTCTACAGTTTCTTTGTCTACATGCTTAATTTAGTGTCGTGTTAGCTATTTATTAGTGTTTATCTTGCTTCAGTAACTGTTTTAATCTATTCACTTTTAGATTGATAGTTGATATTAGGAGTTTTCAAGGTTCCTAAGACAAATGTTGTAGTATAAATGAT
>NW_013626920.1:0-553 GCF_000695525.1 Brassica oleracea var. oleracea
TTATCGAACGTCTTGTTGATGAAGTGAGAGCCTCCATCACTAATAACTAGAGCTGGAAATTTTAATCATTGCCCGCGGGCCCCGCCCCATTTGATCCGCCGCGGGGCGGGTGCGGGTCAGCCGAATTTGAATCGCGGGTACCCGCCAACCCGCAAATTAAAAAAAAAAAAACATTTTTGAAAATTTTTTTTTTTTCGTAAAATATATAAAAAACAATAAATATTTGTATAATTTTAATTATAAATATATTTTTAATAGTATTTTTTAAAAATAACTATTATATAAATAAAAAATAATTATTTTTAATTAAAATAATTATTATATAATTAAAAAATAATCATTTTTAATTAAAATAACTATTTTTAATATAATTAATATTACCCGCGGGTTTGCCCATTCCGTAATCATTAGCTCTAACTAGAACCTGTGCGGGTCGAAATTTTAAGTAAAAAAAACAAAAATGATTCGACCCGCGGCGGGGCGGGTTGACCCGCGAACCCAGCACTACTAATAACCACTCTCGGGATCCCGAATCTTGGAAAAATGACTGTCT
>NW_013626921.1:0-316 GCF_000695525.1 Brassica oleracea var. oleracea
TAGTATTTGTAATATTTGTGTTTGTATTTGTATTTGAATGTTGTAATAATTGTTCTGTTGTTAATCCCTGACTATTATCAGACATTGGTAAATTTAAATTAGGAGATAAACCTCCTGTTTCGTTTAATAATGAATCATTTTTTGCACTAGATGATGATCTAGGCATCGCTACGTTTGAGCTTGTAATGCTTCTTATAGTAGTATTATTTATAGATTTCCCTACGGAAACTCTTGTATTTAAAAAGAAGAAAGTCATGTTTTTTTTTTGTTATAAATATATATTTTAATGTAGCCATATATTACAGGTATATCAACC
>NW_013626921.1:370-553 GCF_000695525.1 Brassica oleracea var. oleracea
GTATATCAACCATATCAACCTAATATTTTAAGTATTATTGCACCTCTTTCCCGTTGTCGCCAGGCAGGGTGGAATATTTCACCTATGTTGCTAGATAGGGTCGAAATATTCTCCCTGTCCTTTGTCGCCAGGTAAGATCGTGTGAAGCCCCCACCCCACTCTAAAATTAGGTTGATATGGTTA
>NW_013626922.1:0-553 GCF_000695525.1 Brassica oleracea var. oleracea
CTTTGTTTCTGAGGGAAATAAAGCCTAAGAAGCTCGATACAGAGCCCATGCGGAGTCAGTTGGGGGGTGATTTCCTACTCGGACGTGACAAAGCGGAATGAGAGCGGATGCCAGTGAGTCGCGCGGCTAAAGAATGAGATCTTTCAGATCGTGGTGCGAAGAAGTAAAGTTTATATTAGTCGTCCAATGTCGGATCATACAGCTTGGTTTTTTGCTAAGAGGAAAGTACTTTTTCGTAAAACCTGTTACATTTACTTTCGAAAGTTACTTCGTATGACATGATCTGATTATACGAAGGATTTTTTGCGTAAGTAACGGGCGACCGGTTTTTACAAATTTATTAAATTGACGCGACATATGGAGATGTCAAAATAACGATGTTTCCGCAGATTTTGAGAAACGTTTTCGCTTTGTTTTCATTCTTCGGTGAAAGTTTCTTTGAGTCACTCATGGAGTTTTACCAAAGGTTATTTCACCGAGATCTAGTCGCGAAACGTTTTTGTATATTTCTTGAATGAATCAGTTAAACAGCGATAGACTTAGTCGACGAGTG
>NW_013626923.1:0-553 GCF_000695525.1 Brassica oleracea var. oleracea
AACTTTCCGCGGTTTTTACGGTAAAGTTTGATCGATAAATTAGAATGGTGGGGATCGTGAAATGGGTTCGCTACGGTCTTTGGGAGATAGCATCGAAGGGTAGACGAGAATGCATGGACTAATGTCGTATCGACGTTTCGGAAGAGCTCGGTCGCTACGTAGCGACCGAGCGGAACACGCGTTTGGTCGCTGCGTAGCGACCCTTTTCGAGCTCTTGTCCGATGACTCGCGTTTTCTCCGCAAAGCTTTTCGTAAGGAAGAATCTATTTCAAAAAAGTATTTGTCGAAGAAGGTTTTTCGTTTTCTTCTTCGGGGATTTGGACGTTAACTTCGTCGCAACCGTTTTTGACCCCAACAATGCTCTGTTCAAGCCAAACCCCTCAGTGGTGAAGTCTGTAATAGAACTGCTCAAACACTGTTTAAAAATGGTAAATCTCCCTCCTTTTGGCCTCTCTCAACCTCTATGCTCTTGGATACTGTGGAACCTATGGCTTTGTAGGAACCAGAATTTGTTTGAAGAAAAGAGGTTCTCTGAGATTGAGACTACCACCAA
>NW_013626924.1:0-351 GCF_000695525.1 Brassica oleracea var. oleracea
GGGGCGAAGGAGAATCCTGAAAATGGCTGGAATCCCGAGACTAGCTCTCCGTACCACCACGACGCTGTCGAGGCCGGGTCTGATCATCATGCGACCTGTAAATTATAAAAAAAATATTTAATAAATATAGAAATATATAAATTAATTTTTTAAAAAAAAAAATCCCAAATAATAATTTTTCATCACAAAAAAGTTTTATAGACATTAAAAATGTTTAATAAATATATAAAAATAGTTCTAATAAACAAAAAATAGTTTTAATAAATAAAAAATAGTTTAATAATTACAAAAATAGTTTTGATAGTATTAAAAATATTTAATAAATATAGAAATTTATATAATATAAATATA
>NW_013626924.1:446-553 GCF_000695525.1 Brassica oleracea var. oleracea
AAATAGTTTTAATAAATAAAAAATAGTTTAATAATTACAAAAAATAGTTTTAATAATATAAAAAATGTTTAATAAATATAGAAATTTATATAACATAAATATAAAAA
>NW_013626925.1:0-137 GCF_000695525.1 Brassica oleracea var. oleracea
GGTTAAAAGTTGACACTTTTAGGTTGAATCTTGATCACCCAAGATCAGTTCCCATACCCCATGAGTTCTCACTTCTTATAAGAAAGAAAGCTTGTGCCTTTATTGCATTTTAGGTAGTAAGTTAGTTTCAAATCATC
>NW_013626925.1:190-553 GCF_000695525.1 Brassica oleracea var. oleracea
TAGGATTGGTTCGACAATCTTTTATACTACATTGATTTGATATTAGACCCTTGAAAAGTCTTGTATCAAATTTAAGATGGCTAGTAGACTTGAGATTAATGATTACTTAGGTAACATTCAACCAAAGGAATTTGATGCTTGAGTTATCTAGGTAAATGAGCATTCATCTAGGGATAGAGTTTGCTTAGGATTGTGTCTAGGCCTAAGGAAAATATAAATTGGTTAAAAGTTGACACCTTTAGGTTGAATCTTGATCACCCAAGATCAGTTCCCATAGCCCATGAGTTCTCACTTCTTATAAAAAAGAAAGCTTGTTCCTTTATTGCATTTTAGGTAGTAAGTTAGTTTCAAATCATCTCAAAA
>NW_013626926.1:0-553 GCF_000695525.1 Brassica oleracea var. oleracea
CTCCTAATGACGAATACGTTTCAGAAGATGAATTAGATGAGGCTTGTGCTGATTCGGATTCGAAATCTGATTCAAGTTCTTAGTAAGTTTGTCGTTTATGAAGTTTTTTAAAATTGTAATATGAATAAGTAATCACTTAGTAATGTGTAATTTATGAAGTTTAAAAAGTTTGTAATATAAATAAGTTAAACAATTAGTAACTTGTAAGTTATGAAATTTTTAAATTTGTAATATATAGTTTATAATTTTAAATTCTTAAATTCTTAATTTTTAATTTTTATATGAAATTTTTAATTTTGTAATATATAGTTTAAATTCTTAAATACTTAAATTATTAATTTTTATATGAAATTTTTAATTTTAGTTTCTTATATTCTTAAATTCTAATTAATAGTTTTAAGATTTTTTTAAAAAAATTACATTCTTTTAAAACCCTAAACCCTGTCTATACCGTAAACTCATTTCCCACACATAATTAACCCAAAATATTTCCCTCCTAAACTCAAAACCCAATTCCCTCCAAACCCAAAATTTTCCCACTTAACTAAAGCCC
>NW_013626927.1:0-259 GCF_000695525.1 Brassica oleracea var. oleracea
AGTTCCTTCAGATATATGTATAAAATCACCCAAGGCCATAATAAGTCGTAAAGACTATACCTGCATTCTCTACTGGCCTAGACTATGCATAAATCAGTATGATAGAGGCTAAAAGCCTGCGAAAATATACACTTTATGGCACGACCGGATTGGCCATCCTGGTCCAAACATGATGCGAAAATTGATATTCAAAAGGCACACATTAAAGGATAAGAAGAGTTATCCCAAAGAATCTCACGTATGTAGCATGTACACAAGG
>NW_013626927.1:388-553 GCF_000695525.1 Brassica oleracea var. oleracea
ATGTGATACATGTGCATACCAAGAACGGCTTGGCCGAAATCTTTTAAAACGCAAATAGCTGATTGATAGACCATAACTTATGAGGTCAAAACTCCCATTCACAGCTTGGGCCAAACGGAATTTACATGCACCTAAGTTAATACGCATCATGCCATTTAGTGAGCA
>NW_013626928.1:0-552 GCF_000695525.1 Brassica oleracea var. oleracea
AATTGATTTGTCAGCCAAATGGATTTCATAGCTTCCAATGAATAGTTGTCCTAAACACAAATTTATGGATGTCAATTGTGAAGAGGCTCTTTTTATTCAGTTTGCTTACTTACTTCTCTAACAGGTTGAGCGAAGCTCACTGGACATCCTACTGTGTTCTCAGTGCACCACTGCTTAGTTGAAGTCAAAGTTTTCCCCTAACATTTTTCCTCTATTCTTATAGTGACTGCTATCAACATGGGATTGAGTAACTCTTTTCAAATATTCGATGGTTAGTCTCTGCTGATTTTTCCACTACATAGTCTCATATTAAATATTACGTTTGCTATTCTAATCGTGTACTTCAGACATTAGCTTCGTATAGATCTTAGCATCCTAATACCTACTAAGAGTTGTGAAGCTTCTTCTACATCTACACTAATGCATGTGATTGTTTATCGTCGTTTGTAGATTATGGCTCTTTCAAGTGATTTCCCTGGAGTGTGTACAGAAGTAAGATTATTACGTCTTCTTCCTTAAAATACTCAAATCTAGCCCTGTTTTTTTTTTTTT
>NW_013626929.1:0-552 GCF_000695525.1 Brassica oleracea var. oleracea
TCATCACTACCTTCCCCCTCATCTTCAGCAATCCGTTCCTCGTACGCCTTTAATCGACCTATTATATCCTCAAAGCTAGTGATGTTTAGATCAAGAACTTGTTCTAAGGATGCCACAATATGTATATATTTTTTCTTTGGTAGACTTGACAGGAATTTTTTAACAAGCTTGGGTTCCTCTAGATTCACGCCCAATGCCGCAGATTTTGACGATAGTTCTGATAGCTTGCCGACGAAGTCATCGATTGATTCGGTTTCTTTCATCTTCAAGCGATCGAACTCTGCCATTAGAGTTTGTAAACGTGCTTCTCTAACCCTATCTGCACCAAGATGGCGTGCTTTTATAGCCTCCCATACTTTCTTCGCAGTATCAATTTCTCCAACTTGTAATATAAGGGCTTCTGGAATGGATTGAAAGATGAGTGTTGTAGCCAAGTTATTTTTGTCGCTCTCGTCTGTCTCAGTTTCCACAATATCCCATACCTTATGAACCTTAAGAAGTATTTTCATCCGAATTGACCACACTGTATAGTTTGTAGTGTTCAACATCGGG
>NW_013626930.1:0-552 GCF_000695525.1 Brassica oleracea var. oleracea
GTCGTTATGTGCTTTCTGTTCTTGTCGTGTACACCACTCTTTACGTCGGCAACAACAACAACAGTTCAAGGACTTCAGCCTCGATGTGAATCTCACATCTTCAACAACGGAAAACATTACCGTTCTTGCAAGGATCTTCCCGTGTTAGACTCGTTCCTACACTTCAGTTATGCTCGAGAAACCGGAGTTCTCGATGTTGCTTACCGTCATGCCAATCTTGAGTCTTCTAGTTGGATCGCTTGGGCCATAAACCCGACCAAAAAAGGCATGTTAGGCGCTCAAGCTCTCGTGGCTTATCGTAACTCAACATCTGGCGTCATGCGTGCTTATACTTCAAACATCAATAGCTACGCTACTATGCTTCAAGAGTCTCCTCTTAGCTTTCGTGTAACGCAAGTATCCGCCGAGTATCTTGATGGAGAGATGACGATATTCGCAACTATGGTGCTGCCTCCTAACACAACCGTTGTGAATCACTTATGGCAAGACGGTCCGTTGAAGGAAGGAGATAGACTTGGGATGCACGCAATGAGTGGAGATCATCTCAAATCC
>NW_013626931.1:0-552 GCF_000695525.1 Brassica oleracea var. oleracea
ATGCGTAATCATTATACGGGACATATCGTGATAGAATAGGTTTATCAGATTTAGTTCTACTGAACAATGTTTTGTGTATACATTATGGTTTCAGTGCAGGCAACTCTCAATAAATCCATATTGCTGAGTGATCAATCAAAAACAATGGAATCCTCTTTATTTAGTTGTAGAATAAGATTCGATTGGTTTTATTTCGTATGTATGATTAGTTTCTGGGATTATTGTTGTGTTTTTATTTTTTAATACTAATTAAAATCTCCTATATTTTAATAAAATTGTAAATTTCTTATGTTTTGCTGTTCTTACAAACATCTCGAGTTTTTCTTAGTCTAATCGATATATTTTAACGGATATATCAGGTCAACATAAATTTATTTGTTTTTTAATCTGCATAGTAAAATTATTACATGAATAATTTTTCTATAACTAATGCGGAAACTGGAAGCCGATTAATTACTTTTATTATGCATGGGCACACTTTTTAAAGCGAATACAATAACAGAAATAGAAGTAGCATTTATTGGATTAAAAACTGAAAATAGGTAATTTCAA
>NW_013626932.1:0-552 GCF_000695525.1 Brassica oleracea var. oleracea
CATTCAATTTGGGAAGGAACTTCTGGTTCAAGGTCTGCGTAAACAGCTAGGTAATGGAAGCTCTGTGTTTGTGTGGACTGAGAACTGGATTGATGATAATGGAAGAAGGAGACCCTTGATGAAGAATATCCTTGTGGACCTAATGCTCAGAGTTAGTGACTTGATTGATCATCAAAATAGATGCTGGAATCTAGAGAAACTTGAGGAGCTTTTTTATGAGGAGGACATAAGGAGCATTCTGGCTATGAAAATTGCTTTTGACCATGATGACTACTGGGTTTGGCTGCATAACAGGAATGGTAGTTATTCAGTTAAATCTGGATATTGGTTCATCAACAGTTTGATTAACAGGTCATTTATTCAAGAAGCTGAAGCGAGACCCTCTCTGAATGATATCAAGAAAGAGATTTGGAAGATCTCTACGACTCCAAAAATCAAGGCTTTCTTCTGGAGGGCGGTTAGTAATGCAATCCCTGTTGGAGAACTGTTGGTGAAGAGAGGAATTAGAATGGATCCAGTATGTCAAGCTTGTGGTTTTCAGGGTGAATCTAT
>NW_013626933.1:0-552 GCF_000695525.1 Brassica oleracea var. oleracea
ACCCAAAGGTAATATACCATTTGACTTGAGTTTTAAATGATTAGTTAGTAAAGTGTATTTTGGCGTCACTGAAAGTGTTTGTGTTTAAGTATTGTCCAAAAGTTGCTTAAATACAAACGTGAAAGTTTATATTAAGTTTAAAATCTGAAGTAAAGTTTCAAAGTAGTAAAGGATAAGCATGTATTAAAGCTTGCAGCTTTAGCAAATGTATTTGCATTTGGTAACTCTGTCGAAAAGTTCAATGGTCTCAATTGTGGCAAGTGGTTTGAAAAGATCCGGTTCACATTGGGTGTGATGACATTAGATGTCGCCATAGTAATTGATGTGGGGCCCTCGGCCATTACGGAAGATAGCTTATAATATGAAAAATTTATGTGTAAGAGATGAGAGCAATCTAATAGGCTGAGTTTGAACATAATGAGGTTGATGACGGTAGATAGGGTTAAGTCATCGATGTCTACGACAGAAAATAAGAAGGAATTTATAGAGTATATTTAAGGAGTGTTCATAGTCGGATTTGGTTGTAAGTCAGATGTAGGAAGTCTCATAAAT
>NW_013626934.1:0-552 GCF_000695525.1 Brassica oleracea var. oleracea
ACAGGTGATACCCATTTAGAATCTGAGATAGGGTAAATAACACCAGCCTCTAAGAGTTTAAGAATCTCTTTCTTTACCACATCCGTCAGGTTAGGATTTAACCTTCTTTGATGCTCGATAGAAGTCATTGATTCATCCTCAAGATGTATCCTATGCATGCACAAAGAGGGTGATATTCCCTTGATGTCATCCAGTGAGTAACCTATTGCCTTTCTAAATCTTTTAAGCGTTTTCAAAAGTTCAGATATCTCAGTTTCAGTAAGTTCACTACTTATAATGACAGGATAAGTTTCATTAGGACCAAGGAATGCATACCTTACACCATGGGGGAGAGGTTTAAGCTCCAATTTAGGTGCCTTAAGCTCACTCCAGTCATCTTGCTGAGTGGCTGAGACTTCTTGGTGAACCATCTGTGGAAGCTCCTCGTACTGATCCTTACTGACAAACCCCTGGTGTGAATCCAGCATTATCCCATAGGCAGTACTCTCCTGGTTCTCAATCACCTCAGCCTCTCTCTCTATAGTCAAAGCATGCTGTAGAGGGTCCTCTAGT
>NW_013626935.1:0-552 GCF_000695525.1 Brassica oleracea var. oleracea
AAGCTTGACCAAGTAGGGTAAGACCAGTCTCTACCACATGTCGATGCTTCCGTTCTGATATGCCATTCAGCTCAGGTGTATGAGGAGGAGTAGTAAGATGCGTAATACAGTGAGTCGACAGAAACTGACGCAAGGCAATGAATTCACCACCATTGTCGGAGTATAGAGTACCTATCTTGTGTTTGAATCTGTTCTCAACCAGCACCTTGAATCTGATGAATGTGTCATGGACTTGCGATTTCAGCTTGAGTGGATACAGCCAGGTATAGCGAGTGTACAGATCAACAATGACAAGATAGTACTTGTAGCCATCAATTGACACAATTGGAGACGACCACACATCTGTATACAGATACTCAAGAGGATGATAAGAGGAAATTGTGTTTGAGTAAAATGGTAGCTTATGGCTTTTATTGATAGAACAATCCGAACAAGACAAATCGTTTGCAGACGACAATGAGACTGGTAAAGAGAATTTCGAAACTAAAGACTTTAAGACTGGTAAGGCCGGATGACCAAGTCGAGCATGCCAAGAGAGAAGATCAGGTTTCT
>NW_013626936.1:0-552 GCF_000695525.1 Brassica oleracea var. oleracea
CAAATGTCAAACCCAACTCACATCTCTCGCCAAAAGATCCTAAGAACTTTAACTCCTTCTCTTTGAAATTTACAAGGGGTTTTCCACAACCTCAAAACATTACTTAGCTCCTAACAACTTTGCTAGCCCCCTTTTTCTTTCTTTTTCTTTTCTTTTTATATTTTATTTTTATTTTATTTTTATTTTTTTTTAGATGGGGGCCAAGACTTTTCACAACTTGAGCTAGAGGTTTTTCTACTTATCCCAATAAGACAATTCACTTAAACACAAAGAGTCATTTCTTTTCCTTTTTCATTGCTCCCAAATCATAATCACAACTCTCACCCCCCACCTATAGCTAGACAATAGAGTGCCCAATCTAGCAAGAATGAAGATCAAGCATTGTCGTTCCCGATACTCTCAACATTATGCACATGTGAGACTTTCCGAAGAAAGCCTCACTCATCAAACAATGAAAGCTTAAAAGAAGGGAAAGGTTTTGGGAGTGGTCTACCACTAGAGTTTATCAAAATAATATTGGCATAAAGGATGTGACAACTCAAGTGTGTATAG
>NW_013626937.1:0-552 GCF_000695525.1 Brassica oleracea var. oleracea
GGCCGAGTGTGGCCTTGAACCCCTACCGCTATGCGGTTTATATAATGTATGTCTGTTTGGGTTACTTTGTTTAGAGTGGGTTTGAAGTGGACATGAGTTGTCGTCTCATATTTATCTTCATTAAGGCGTTCAATCTGTTAGTTCGTTCGAGACGTGAGTTTTCGTAAAAATCATTTACGATTTTTTGGGAACGTTGAGTTATGAAGGAAGAGACATGTTTTAGGAATCTCGTATCGTTTAGATATCATGTCTTTGAGATGTTTGAGACCAATGCGATGGGTTTAGGGCAAGACCTAGGTTTACTCTCGGTTTTAAGGTTTGTGCGGTGACTAGCCGGCTATCGGTTTTCCTGTTGCGATTTCTACCTGATTCGTTCCGATTTAAAGTCCACGATAGGTTCTCGACCTATACGACTTGTATGGTACGAATCGAGCATCTTTCCAGAGACAATTTTTAAGCCAACTAGAAGTGCTTGACCAAAATTTCGGATTTTTTTTTTGTAGCACGCTTTCGTCCTTGTGTTAGACGTTTGAAGATCAAAAGAGTGATCAG
>NW_013626938.1:0-552 GCF_000695525.1 Brassica oleracea var. oleracea
AGTAAGGTTAAATTTAATTTAGATGAATAAAAAGGCTTATATAAACAATATGCATGTTTTCTAAGGGAGAATTGGAATACAGAGGCGAGCTAAGTAAAGCAATGGATAGTTTTGCTCCTATTGAAAAGACTACTATAAGTAAAGACCGGTTTATATATGATATGGATAAAAACTTTTATGGTTGGGGTGAGCGTTCTAGTTATTACAATAATGTTGATCTTTTAGTTAACTCCAAGGACATTCGGAATTTCATATCATATATAAACTATTAATTTTTTAAAACCAGTCATCCCACAATGTTATAAACCAGTCATCCCAATATCTCAGGTTGATGATAAAATACACGGACGTTCTAGTGGACATTATGCACTTGTTACACAACAACCCCTTAGAGGCCGTTCTAAGCAGGGGGGACAGCGGGTAGGCGAAATGGAGGACAAAGAGTAAATTTGGAAAGAACGTATTGTCCTGATCCAATCGGGGGATCGAATTGATTATAGAAACATCCCCCCGAACACAGCTTACAACTTTCATCGTACTGTGCTCTCCAAA
>NW_013626939.1:0-552 GCF_000695525.1 Brassica oleracea var. oleracea
GAATCAAAATAGTACACAACATTTTATAGAATTTATTTATATATGCAAAAGTTTGATGGCATTTTGCCATTTTTAGCTTATTTATTACAATTGATATATTTTTATTTTAGTTCTATAACATTGTATATATTGGCTTCTATAATATTTTTATATAATACATATTTATCGAATAATAAGTTTTCCGATTATATATATAATAATGTATAACCAAGTAATCAAACGATCTTAGTAAAGGTTATTTGAGCTTTAGAAAATGTGAAAGGGCATTTCAATATTTGTTTATAACCTTTTAATTTCTTCAAGAGACGGACGAAGAAATAAATAGACCAATATTAATTTTATCTCTAGTATGATGTATATATCAAATAAATTTCCTCAGATTCTCTAACATTGTATATTTGTATTTTGAAGTGTTACTGTATAATCTGCGAGACAAAAGAAACAAAGCAAGAAAGATTCGTACGTACGCATATATTATTTTGCATGATATCAATCACATCTTCTAGATGAACTCTAACCACATGTTCTATGTTCTTCGAATCATAATATATA
>NW_013626940.1:0-552 GCF_000695525.1 Brassica oleracea var. oleracea
CAACTCTTGTACTCCTATGAACTCTCTCATTTCTCGGAACTTGACTTTCCCTAAAGCCTTTGTCAAGATATCTGCCTTTTGTTCACTTCCCGGAACGTGTTCTACCTCAACTTGTCCGTTCTCTACACATTCTCTGATAAAGTGATATCTCGTTAGTATGTGTTTGCTTCTCCCATGAAATACCAGATTTTTGGTTAGGGCAATCACAGATTGATTATCGATCCGAATTATAACCTTCTGCTCCACTTGACCAGTGATTTCGCTTAGCAAATCTTGAAGCCATATAGCTTGTCTAGCTGCCTCCGTACCAGCCATGAACTCGGCCTCGCAGCTTGACAATGCAACAGTTTCTTGTTCGGTCGAACACCATGTGATTGGGCTCCTGCCAAAGTAGAAGATGTGACCCGTTGTGCTTCGTCCGTCGTCAGGATCAACGTTGTAACTTGAATCACTATACCCGATCAGTCGAGGTACTCTGTTCAATGATCTCTCAAACCGTAAACCATATCCAGTGCTGCCTTGTAGATACCTCAAACATTGTTTTAACGCGAC
>NW_013626941.1:0-552 GCF_000695525.1 Brassica oleracea var. oleracea
TATATTTACTATAATATTTTGACAGCATTTATTCGACATATTTGAATCAAATTACTTTATTTGCGACAAGAATTCAAAATGGTTGACAAATTTTCTTTTTATTTGTTTACATATTAATCGGGTACGAGTTTTTTCTTTTGAGTATCAGGTTTTTTTTGAGTTTTGAAACTAGGTTTCACTCGGGTAATATAAATTTTCATGTGTGTTTCGAATCGGATCTTCCCAAGTCCAGATAAATTTAGTTTTGATATGTAGAAACCTACAAATATCCAAAAACTATTGTATCTGATGCCGATTCGGATATTTGTAACAAAATTAACAATATTAACAGATTCAGTTCAGATATTTTGAATTTAAACTAAACTTAACCTAAAAATAACCAAAAGTAACAATATTACCCTATTTGATTTGAATTCGATTATGATGTATAGAAACCTAAAAATATTCAATATTTACGCAATTAATTATATTATGACACATATAAAATATATAATACTAATTACGAAAAAAAAATATCAATTTATAAAAAACGTAAAGATTAACAGCCGTATG
>NW_013626942.1:0-552 GCF_000695525.1 Brassica oleracea var. oleracea
TTAAAGTAAATCTCCTCAACTTTTGTAAAAAAAAGTAATCTCCTTAAAAACATATACTGATAAAATCATGAAAATCATATATTGATATGTTTTTATTCCAATTAAAAACATAGACAATAATAATTATTGCTGCATCAACATATAGGGGTCTCTTTGTCAACTATTGGTTTAAGCTAATTTTAAAGTTTAAATATGTAAGCTACCTCCAATTTTTTTGGGATCACACTTGTGACCACATTGACAGATTAAGTTCTATCCCCTGAATTAAGGAGACCCCTAAACATTGATGCAGCTTCGTCCCATAAAGAAAAGTAGACCTCCATCATGCTGTTATGTAATTTTATAAACTTATTATTAAGGATGTCATGGGGGAAAGTTATTGGAAAAGTGAGTTATTTTGTGTACTTACGGGACAATGGGAGACGATGATCAGTGGACTCATTACTTCAGCGTTCTTAAGGCTATCATACGATGCTGCGTTCCAACTGATGTTTAAATCACATAAAAATGTTAAAAAGGTGTGTTCAGTCCTTTAGCATTAGCTTTTTTTTT
>NW_013626943.1:0-552 GCF_000695525.1 Brassica oleracea var. oleracea
GGTGATTGAAGATTTCTCGTAGAAATTTTTAAACGAAACTGGCTTTCCACAACTGGAAAGGGCTTCAATACTTTGGCTAATCGTCGAGTTTCAGTTTGATATTGGTATATGTTTTCTGTACGCATGATTGCGACAAGAAATGATGTATAGTCTTTGAGATTATGTTCATGATCGTCTGGATATATTGCTAGCGTTTAGACGAATTTCAGATTGTCGTTTGCCTATTTGAGACGATTTGTTTTGACAAAATCGTTTTCTTGACGATTTGCAAAAGTTTTTGAAGTTTGGGAGTATACGAGTATAGTATACGTACCTACTCCCTTTTTTTACGAAAGAAAACAGTTGAAACGATACTTTGAAGGGTTGTGTACGTTTCTTCTTCTAAGGTTTGGAATGATCAATAATCCTTGACGATTTAAAGACGACGCTTGGACTGTGATTTGATTTGTTTCCATTTTGCCGACTTGGAATATGTTGGTTCCGAGAAAATAGCTAGAAACGAATTGGTTTTAAGACGATGTTCATGTCTCTAGTTTTTTCTCTCCTTAGGAA
>NW_013626944.1:0-552 GCF_000695525.1 Brassica oleracea var. oleracea
TTATGTATTTTGCATCTTAATAATCACAAGACATGAAGTCTGTAAATAAATCCAACTATGTTGGATATTAAGTTTAAAAGTAAATTTTCTTGAAGAAATTTTTAAAGATGCATATGTATTGAAAAATACAATATCTTATACAAGTAATGTTGTCCAGTAGACACATGATCGAGAAAATAGATTAAAGAAGTTTATACTTATATCGTATCTCCCTGAGACTCAGAAAAAGAGTGAGGTATTGATGTAAGATGATAAATCACGTCTTGTTGATTATGATTCATTCTCCTGAAGAGAATAGGACATTTATACCACAAATAATATTGTTCTTGAAAACGAACCTAAAAGTGGTTGTAGACGTGAATATGGATATAAATAAGGTCAAGATCCAAAAAGTTTCTGTTTAGAATTCATACTCTCACTTGAAGTTGAGAAATAAAGATGATAATAAAGAAAGACCCAAGAGTTTCTATTTAAAACTCATTATCTCACTTGAAGTTGAGAAAATAAAAATATGATTCAATCATCCAAAGAGGAAAGAAGATTATTGTGAGT
>NW_013626945.1:0-175 GCF_000695525.1 Brassica oleracea var. oleracea
ATTTGAAAGTGAGATAGCTTCTTCATCCTAACTCCTATGACATTTATTCAACTTTCTGGTGATTCTCAACTACATTATGTATCAAAATCGAGCTTGAGACATCGCGATTCATCCTGGTTTGATTAGAATGACGAAGAAGTTGTCGTATTCCCAAACAGAAAAACTAGGATCACCT
>NW_013626945.1:409-552 GCF_000695525.1 Brassica oleracea var. oleracea
ACTCCTATGAGATTTATTCAAACTTCCTGGTGATTCTCCACTACTTTGTGTAAGAAAATCTGGAATCCGCTTATTTGAAAGTGGGATAGATTCTTTATCCTAACTCCTACGTGATTTATTCCACTTCCTAGTGATTCTCCACT
>NW_013626946.1:0-552 GCF_000695525.1 Brassica oleracea var. oleracea
ATTTTGATGAAAATTTCACTATACCACCTAAAGAAAATAAAGTGAACAATGGTAGAGAGAACTAAAATCAGTTGATGTAATTTGGTGTTTGTTTATTTCTGTTATTGACAATTTATTACAATGATCTTTTATTTTTGATATATTTTTTATTTGTAGTTCAATTTATTATTTACCTTGTTAGAGAAAATTTTAAATTGTATAAACTATTTTTGATATTTTGTATGTCAAATGAAAATAAAAATATAAAAACTAAAGTTAATTATTTTCTAAAGGCTCCAAACTATTATTTTATGTTTAAAAAAACATTTAGAAAATATTAAACCTTAGTTTCTATATTTATAGCCGCTTTTAGCTCCATAGTACTCCTTTTAAGTATGGCATGCTGCAGTTCAAGAAACCAAAGAAAAAAACACAACTCATATAAAGAAACCAACAAAATAAAAAGAATTTTGACTCACCTCATGATCACTTTGGTTGATGAGGTCAGGTTTTGCAGATTTCCTAAATCTTCTTGACATATCACTCGGGTATCCAACCTCCAACTTTTTCATG
>NW_013626947.1:0-552 GCF_000695525.1 Brassica oleracea var. oleracea
CTTGCTAGAGAGCATACTCCCATGCGGGTACGAAGTACATAATGCAATATACTGTCTGAGGAGCTTACACGCTTACTCTCTGGCAGGGAGCATATTACATATTGTTAGGCGATTTTTGTGTAGGATCTTTGTGAGTACCACAGAACGATGGACAAGACTAGTATTTGTATTGATTTGCAAGTAAGAAAGTAGAAAGAGACGTTGTATTAGATCAAAGAGCTGGAACTACAATAATTTTGAGTAAGAACCCTAGTTCTAGCCGCCTAGCTCTAATCTCTAAAACTCAAACTGTCGATCCCTTGCTTTAGGGTTTAGGTTCCCTTTATATAGTCTTCTTAAGGCGGGCCTTAGTCGGTTGGAGTAGGTTAAAATCTTCAATATTCGGAAATATGGAAGGTTCTCCTTATCTGAAGTTTTCCTTTTCCCGGGGGAAGGGGCGCGGTCCCTGGGACTGGACGCGGAGTACTTTGTAGCGGGGAACCGGGGTACCTCTTAGCGGGGACTCAGAGGCCGGTGTCCTGCCGGGGGTCTGGAGAAATTCAATACCTGAGT
>NW_013626948.1:0-552 GCF_000695525.1 Brassica oleracea var. oleracea
TTAAAAGAAGTCTACAACATCGTAAATTTTAACCTAGTTACATTTTTGTTTCCCTATATAAACAAAATTAATACAGTCTCTATCTAAAGTGGCTGCACAAGTTTTTAAAACTCTCTTCATTCTCTCTAAAACTCTATTCCTTCTCCCTAAAATTCTCTCAATTCTTTCAAAAACTCTCTCATTTATCTTCTTTCTCTCTAAAATTTTCTCAAGTCTTTCTCACAACGTTATTTTGTCATTTTAGATATTATGATTCATGGTTTTCATCTTCCCCTTTAAAAAATGTAAGTTTTAGATCTATAGATTTTAAATGTGTATTTTTATGTTATTTATTTCTAACAATATTATCCTTTTTTGTAGGTATTATCACTCATGGATTTCATTTCTCCTATAAAAATGTAAGTTTTAAAACTATAGATTTTAAATGTGTATTTTTATGTTATTTATTTCTAACAATATTATCCTTTTTTGTAGGTATTATCACTCATGGATTTCATTTCTCCTATAAAAATGTAAGTTTTAGATTAATAGATTTTAAATATGTATTTATAT
>NW_013626949.1:0-552 GCF_000695525.1 Brassica oleracea var. oleracea
ACATTTATTAAACGTTATTATAAATACTAACAATTGCGAACACAAAAACGCTATTGTTATACACTTAGTAATAGCACAGAGGAAATCGCTACTAAAAGGGTTGGACTTTTTATAACGGGTGATGTCAGAGCGTCCAAGGAAACGCTATTAAACCAAAATGATAGCGCTTTTCGTCCGCTATTACTAACCAAATTTCCTGCAGTGAGTAGAAGATAAGGAAGATGGGGTTTGGGGTTTCGGATCTTAGGGATTTAAACATAATCCTCTTTATTTCCTCGTAAACTAACGAGGAGCTTAAAACGAATCCTAAAAATAAAGAACGCGGGACTCGTTAATTCCACGTAAGCAGAATTCGTCGTAAAGCCCTCGTAATAGGAAAACGCGGGCCTCGCTTATTCCTCGTAATTAAAAATGCGGGTCTCGCTAATTCCTCGTAAATCAACGACGAAGTTACGAAGAAACAGAATGCGGGCCTCACTAATTCTTCGTAAAGAAAAACACGGGTCTCGCGAGTTCCTCGTAACTTTACGAGGAAATTACGAGGATTACTGA
>NW_013626950.1:0-175 GCF_000695525.1 Brassica oleracea var. oleracea
TTAACCCTAAAGTGGAAAAACATTTTCTACCACCATGGGCATACTCGACCTATCAATCTTGATAAACGCCATTCGTCACTCGCCCAATTACGTCTTTCCTTCGAATCCGAACTAGGTTACAGCATCCCCTTTAAGGACGATTCTAACCGACTTGACCTTATTGACAGCACGAAAG
>NW_013626950.1:333-552 GCF_000695525.1 Brassica oleracea var. oleracea
ACGGTAAATTCGTCATAACAAAACTCAGTCCTAACAACCAAACAGTTAACGGAAAGGTTCCACTTGTCAAAAATCGACCAAGTTCCATATACTATGATTCACTTTAAGGCCGCTGTGTTTTACTCGTAAAATGCGGCATGTAAGGAAAATTCGTAACAGAGCTCCTATGGCGATAAGGAACATCCTCAAATAGACACGAAAGAAATCTCGGAAGGCCAA
>NW_013626951.1:0-552 GCF_000695525.1 Brassica oleracea var. oleracea
CTCCTGCCGATCTTTTTGCCAAGCGAGATCTTCTCCGCAGCAGGCTGTTCTTCTGGGATTCCTTTACCGTCGAACGGATTCGAAGCGCGGTGGAGCTCCATCGATCTCGAGCCATCTCTCAGCCTCTGGATGTTCCGTATGGCGTAGAACCGGTCATTGATGTCTTGCCTACTCAGAGGCAGAGAATCAGGTCTCGGAAAGGCAAGGGAGTTGCCTCCGAGAATGTCTTGGGAAACCTTCCGCCGCTGCCAGAATGGAACCCTGGTTTCTCCCCAGGGGAAAGGAGTGGAACCATCGAGGTTCCCCTTCCCAGTGACTTTTTTGCCGACCTTCCTCCCGGTTTTACTACTCATAAGTCGCTGGACGAAGAGTCGAGGAGGAAAGTAGTCGCCGAAGGCTCCAGCTTAATCAACGAGGTTTATCCTTTGAACTTTGATCTAAATTATTATTTTTTTGTTTCCCTTTCCGATCTTAAGTTCGTGCACGGGATGAGGGTGTTCAATGGGGCGCTCGACGGAAGTTTCCGGGAGTCGCGTATCTCTCACTTCAAAG
>NW_013626952.1:0-552 GCF_000695525.1 Brassica oleracea var. oleracea
GGATTCCTCGGACAATTCCGACGGACGTTGGTTCGTCGGAATATACCAACGGACATAGGTCGTCGGAATATACCGACGGATATTTGTTCGTCGGTATATTCCGACGGATATTGGTTCTTCGGTAAATTCTGACGGATGTAGGTTCGTCGGTATATTCCGAGGAACCGTTGTCCGTCGGTATATTCCGACGCCCAGAGTTCGTCGGAATATACCAATTTTAAAAACAAATTAATTTTGCATTTTTAAATATTTTTTTTATATTAAAAACTAATTAATAAATTAAAAAAATCAGAAATTTAAAACTAATAATATTATATAATTTAAATTCATACAAACCGAAATAGAAAAAAAACATTCAGAAAGTTTAAAATATATCAATTTTAAAAACGAATTAATTTTGCATTTTTATATATTTTTTATATTAAAAATTAATAAATAAATAAATAAAATCTGAAATTTAAAACTAATAATACTATAGAATTTAAATTAATACAAGAAATAGAAGAAAAAAACATTCAGAAAGTTTTAAAAAGCCGAAAAAAACTAAGATGA
>NW_013626953.1:0-552 GCF_000695525.1 Brassica oleracea var. oleracea
GTCTATAACTCAACATGGATCGACCAATGAAGAAAGATCGACTATAATGGACAAGGCGTTAGCACATACGGGTGATGTATGTCCGAATGGACGAAGGCATGTCCGTGAGAAGCCAAGTGATTCGTATGTATTTGGGTCGATGACTCAATATATATATTAAAGTTTCCACGGTATGGCAAAGCCATGTGACTAGAGGATCCGCGGGACTTGAGAGGAATTGCGAGTAAAGTTTGATCGCAGATTAGAGGTCCATCCGAGTACTGGTCGAGTGCCATCCGTCCGACCAGGACATAGAGTGGTCAGCTGCAAAGATGCACGTCTTGACCATGTCTTAATGAAGTTTCAGAAGATATGAGAGTTACAAGATAACTCAAGTTACAATTCGGCAAGAGTTATTCCTACATCAACGTTCAAGAAGCTCAAAAGACTACAAGTTCAGTCATATGATATGTCCGCCGACTTCTTCACCATGTCCACACCAACCACACGTCCATGAAATTTATCCATCAGTTTGGGACGTGCCAATTAAAGGACCAGTTCAAGACTTGGCGC
>NW_013626954.1:0-552 GCF_000695525.1 Brassica oleracea var. oleracea
AACCTATCTTCCCTCAGAATTTCCTCGGTATTTCTATTAAAAAAAAAGAAGTTGATGCTAGTCTGTTTCCAAGTCATCATCACACTACAAGAAAACACGCCGAATTCCGACGGAGGTTCCGACGGACATCAATGTCGTCGGACGTTTGTGACGGATTACCGACCAATTTCCGACGAAAACCAAAAATTTGAAGTCGTCGGAATTCCGTTCGCCATTTCCGATGAAATTCCGACGAAACACGGCTCGTCGGAATTTTTCGACGACTTTTCGACGACATTCCGATAAAAAATGTAACCGTTGTCGTCGTCAGATATTCGTCGGAATATACCGACGAACTTCCGACGACATTCCGATTAACAGTACAGTCGTCGGTATTCCGTCGGAATTTTTTGATGGATTTACGACGAACCATATGACCGTTGCCGACAAATATATATGACCGTTGTATAGCCGTTTGATATTGGAAAATACCGACGGAATTCCGACGGACTGCTTTACATCCGTGGGAATTTCGTCGGAAAGTCGTCGGAGGGCCGTAAGCAATTTCCTATA
>NW_013626955.1:0-552 GCF_000695525.1 Brassica oleracea var. oleracea
AAGATCATAGGCTTCAGTAAATATAACATTTACCAAAAAACTCAATAATTTGGTAGGGGTTACACATAGATTTTGAGAAAAAATAAAAAATATGAAAATTCTGTTTTAATGCATAGTTTCATCATTCACTAACATATGATGAAGGTCAAAGAGGTTTAGAACCTTTGTTGTCTCCGTTTCTCAAGAAAATATCGATTAGTCCGCCAATTTAGGGAGTACTATGAAGTTTAACAAAATTAATTGACAAAAAATTAAAACGATATCCATGTACTAATATACATTAGTACAAATGTAGAATGTGTTTAGAAATTTTAAAACAACACTAAAGATCATAGGCTTCAGTATATATAACATTTACCAAAAAACTAAATATTTTCGTAAGGGTTAACACGTAGATTTTGAAAAAAAATCAAAAATATTAAAATTCTGTTTTGATGCATATCTTCATCCTTCACTAACATATGATGAAGGTCAAAGAGGTTTAAAGAATATTTGTCTCCGTTTATCTAGAAAATAGCAATTTTATAGTGGTTAATCCACTAATATAGGGAG
>NW_013626956.1:0-247 GCF_000695525.1 Brassica oleracea var. oleracea
GTGCTCCAAAAACGCTCTCAGAGCGACCTCTCAGAGCGAGCACATGACGTCGCTCCCGAACCGATCCAGGTAAGTTTTCTGACTCTAAACCCCGGTTTACTTCAAGTAAACCAACCCTAACCACCCTAGACCGAACCAGACGACCCTAAACCTACCCCCAGCCCCCGCGAATCCATCTCTATCACTCTCCCCTCCTCTCACAAACTCTCAAACTCTCTCAAACTCACCCACACCAAAAATCCCAAAA
>NW_013626956.1:342-552 GCF_000695525.1 Brassica oleracea var. oleracea
ATCACCACCCATTTACCATTTCTTTTCATCCAAAGCAAGGTATTGAGTTTTAAAATTCAAATTCGTAGGTCCATGAACCCTAGGATTTAAAAATCGAAACTTGGTCATTTTCTTGCTAGATTGTGGTGAAATTGACTAGGGAAAGCTTATCTATCAAGTTGGTTTGTCGAATAAACGGTGAAATTGAGTTTAATTTGCACTTTGGCAAAG
>NW_013626957.1:0-551 GCF_000695525.1 Brassica oleracea var. oleracea
TATTATATTTTGGAGAAAACTGATACTGATACTGATAAAATAAAATCAAATTCATATTATTCGTTGTATCTGTTTCCGTTAACTTCCTTCCTAATTGATTAAGACCTTTATTTTCCACGTCGGCACTTGCAATCCACGTCAATTCGTGTTAATCCATCCAAACAAATCATTTTACTGCAGAAAATAGTATTGAAGACATATTCGTATCTATTTCATCTACATAATTCTGGTGTTGCTAAGTGTGTTCGTTCTTTGTAATTTTAGAAACAAAGCTTTGGAAATTATTACTATCAAGTCAAAAGTATGTTGAATAGATCCGACCAAACAATAATATATATGGCCGCATATCTATAATCATATAATATGTTTGAAGAGAGCATATAATTAATCTTTTTTCATATCCGAGAATTCAATCGATTTTCACTTAATTGATTGATGCATGTTACATGACATGTAAGGATTCGTGGATAATATATGCAACTCATCATCTTTATCAATAAACAACAATCGCATTAATGATGAATGGGTAACATCTATAAACAAACTTATAC
>NW_013626958.1:0-551 GCF_000695525.1 Brassica oleracea var. oleracea
TCTTATCTTTTCAGGTATACTAGTCTACAACTAAACTTATCAACACAAGCAAAAGAATAAAAGCTCAGTGTGAACCTGAAGCAAGTCTTCAACTCAAGTCTCTAGTCAAGTCTGTGGACTCTCCACTCTCTTCCTCTTTTTCCTTCTCTTTCTCTTCTTCCTCTTTCTCCTCTTCTGTCTTCTCATCACCTGCCAAAAAAAATAGTCGCATGAAGCAATTGATTATATGAAGCAGTTGATTATATGAAGCAATTGTTTATACTAACCCATTGCTGGAAACCCTTTTAACTAGTTTCTAGTACAGACCAAGGCTTGGACATTAGTGGGTAGAAGACAACTCCTATACTTGTTGAGCACTCTACTACCTATGCTAAATGAAGATTCTGAAGCCACAGTTGTTATGGGTATACTCAAAACCTCTCGTGCCATTGTTGCTAACTCTCTGAACCGAGCCGAATTGTCTCTCCAGTAATGTAACACATTTAGTTTCTTGTGAGCGGCGTAGTCAAGCAATGGCTCATCCAGATATATGTCGAGAGCAGACTTGCCAC
>NW_013626959.1:0-551 GCF_000695525.1 Brassica oleracea var. oleracea
TTTTTGGTGTTAACAGAAATGCACACTGTTTCATTTCAGAGAAAGCACACTTACGAGATGAGAGCATCTTCCAGTACTCATGTTTCTACACTGGGCAGCTTCTAGAGTTCATATACATTTGCTAAACCTCATTCACGTGTACACAACTTTCTCATCCACGTTTTGTTCGACCGATAAAGTTTTTATCCATATGTTTTATGTCCACGTCCACGAAGACATATTCAATAACTTATACTTTGCAATATTTAATAAAATATTAAAATATAAAGTATATGGATATCAAAATATATATAAAAATCATTTTATACATATATTACATTTGAATTTACATATTAGAAAACAAATAATAAGGAACATAATATGATGGGATATAAAAGATGATCTCCAAATGTTAGTAAAATAAAATAAAATAAAGATAATCTCTAATATGAATTTATACACAACTCTCTTATCAAACATTCCATAAGTCAACAAAATTCACATCCACATTTTTTATGTACACATGAAACCATTAACTAGTAAAATAAAATTCGAAAATATAATAAAATATT
>NW_013626960.1:0-551 GCF_000695525.1 Brassica oleracea var. oleracea
TTCATCAGCCTCATGTGACGTTATTGTTTGGGAATAGGTGGTGCAGAGATACATACCATATTCAGATGGTGATCTCGTCATTCGAGCAAGCAGCAGGAATAGGGCGAAGTCATACACGTCGCTCGCACTGAAGACCATATCAAGGCAGTTCCGGTGCTTGAAAGAGGCGATCGCTGGTCAGCTAAAAGCGGCCAATAAGAGCCTTGGAGAGGAAGATTCTGTTTCTGGTGTTGGGAGGCTTGAAGGGTCGTGGGTCGAGGCTCAAGTTCGTGGACCTCCATCACTTGAGACAGCAGAGAGTTCTTCAGCAACTTGGAAAATGATTCAACATCCTTCCAATAATGTTTGGAGACCTCAACGTGGTCTCCCCGAACGAACCGTCTCAGTCCTCTGTGCTTGGCTCTTCGAACACTTTCTTCATCCGTAAGTAACCCTCACAACATCTACTACTACTTTTCACTTATAAACAAACAAAGTCTTGGCTTTGTTTACATTATAGATAGAATCGTAAGGATTAGGACAAGCACATGATAGCCAAGCAAACAGGTACG
>NW_013626961.1:0-551 GCF_000695525.1 Brassica oleracea var. oleracea
ACAATATCAGAGACAATCTACATGCACCAACCTCCAGGTTTCGTTGACAAAACATACCCTCATCATGTGTGCAAATTGGACAAGGCTCTCTATGGCCTCAAACAAGCACCACGTGCTTGGAACGCTCGCTTCAGTCGGTACCTCATACGGCTAGGCTTCGTCACTACACAGTCAGATGCTTCCCTCTTCGTATACAGCCACAACAACGACTTGGCCTACCTCCTCCTCTACGTTGATGACATCATTCTCACCGGTTCAAGCAAACCTTTATTGGATCGCATTACCAACAGCCTCAAGAATGAATTTCCAATGTCTGATATGGGGCAGCTCAAGTACTTCCTCGGAATCAAGGTTGAATATAACACTGCAGGTATCCTTCTCTCGCAAAAGAACTATGCCTCTGAGATCATTCAACGTGCTGAGATGTCCAACTGCAAACCGATCTCAACCCCAGCTGACGTAAACTCAAAGTTATCTTCAGAAGCAGGGGCTCGCATCTCAAATCCAAAACATTACCGCAGCTTAGCAGGGGCCCTCCAATATCTAACGTT
>NW_013626962.1:0-551 GCF_000695525.1 Brassica oleracea var. oleracea
ATCATTTTAGGTTTTTTAGAGTTGCTCTCAGTTTCTTTCCTTCCATTAGCGGCGCTACTCACGAGTCAAAGTCGAACAGATAGACTGCGCATAGCGTATAAAAATCTGAAATAAATATGAGAATATACATAGAGTAATATTATACTTATTTAATATATTAAAAAAAATATTTATATATTAACCACCAAACTTTTAAAATTTTCATTTGTATTATTCAATAATCAAAGTTAAAATATTTCCTCCACAACACATCTAATTCAAAATACAAGAAAGAGGATAAATTCGAATTCAAAGAATACACATCAACAATAGTTTTGGAACACAGCTAAGAAATGAAGTAAAGAACACTAAAACTTAAAAATCAGAAATGGAATAAAGAACACAACTGACCGATTGAACAAAACTCATAAATGGAAAATAGAATCATGCTTATGCAAATGGCAGGGGAAGAGCACTAAAATTATGAATAAACTATGAACAGAAGCATAAGAGATTGTTAACTCTAGTTCACAAAATCAATGGAGGTTAATGAGCGATGACCTCGATTCCTT
>NW_013626963.1:0-551 GCF_000695525.1 Brassica oleracea var. oleracea
AGCGCCAAACTGTGGGAACCGAAATTCACACCGTCGAGTTTTATTAACCGGAGGAAAGCCAAGTTAACCTAGCCTTCCCTGAAGGTCTCGATTATCTGCTGGGCCACACACGACACGATCAATATGAAAGAATAAAATGAAAATAAGCAGAAAAAGAGAATAAGAGGTACTTATTTCCGAATTCGCGTTTGAGCGTGAACAACAAGTAAAGACCTAGGCTACAAGAGCTGTCGGTACGTTCGCTAGTCTAGCGACCTAAATCTAAACTAGTTGAGTCGCAGCTCGATTAGTAAAAACGGAAAAAGATGCCTAAATTGCTCTAAGTGCTAAGTTGCTCTGATGTGATCTGATCTCTACTCCCTCTTCGTCCTAGGTCCTCCTTATATACTCTTCCTTAGGTCGGTTTACCTCTTCTTGGGCCGGATTTGTCGCGAAGCGGGCTTTTCCATATTTCCTTCTTCTTTGTGATTATCTTCGGAAATTTGACATTTATTTCTTCTTGCGGATGAGATAAACCGTCATACCAGTCTTTGAGCTCAAGTCTTTTGGGA
>NW_013626964.1:0-551 GCF_000695525.1 Brassica oleracea var. oleracea
GTCAAAGAGTTCAAAAAGGTTTTTAATTTTTTTTCTACGAAATTCAGTATTGTAGAAAATGCATGACGTTTTATATCAACATGAGAACATCGCGTCGTTTTAAATTGCTAAAACACAGAGAAGGGGAATTTATGTCGGTCAAAGTTAAGAAAACGGCCTGGCGCACCTCTATTTGGCAAAAAGCACGTTGGCCCAAACTCGGCCCAATTAATAAAAATGAAAATTAGTGCTTACCCCTCCCACTCTTCTTCACTCTATATATACAACATACGGCGAGATAAGTCGTAAATCAAAAGTAAAAATCTCAAAACTTTCACCATGTCTACCGAAACCACACCAACGTCTGTCACAACACCGCAGCTTGCCACACCAGAACAGCCGGGACGTGGTCGTCCAAGCTAAAACATGAACAGTGTATATCAAACAAACAAATAAATAAACAAATAAACAAACATAGAATAGCCTTAAAAAGTATTATCCTAAGAAGACTAACTAGATTGGAATGGTGGAGAATGGAGAAAGAAGATAAGATAAATAACAGAGGGGTTTTC
>NW_013626965.1:0-551 GCF_000695525.1 Brassica oleracea var. oleracea
AAGGCACAAGAGTGATAAAAACAAGCTCTTAGAGAATTAGGATACGACATGCCCTCAGTAGACGGCCTACATTCCCAACTTCTTCAACAGGTGCATAGAGCACCCGGGTTTTGTCTAAAGATTCCTCCATACATTCCTTAACAAGAGAAAAATATACAAAGCAAATCATTGGGGATAAAGTCAAAGTTTATATTTCAAGCCACTAGAAATATTGTGGTCACTTAAAGCCAAGGATGTTCCATTTTACCAATCCTCTAAGTCGTATGGCGACAGGTCGGTTATCCAAAGCATCATTCACATTTTTAGAAATATCCTGATTTTCATAAAGCAAAAAAACAAGCACTCAATCATCAAAGGCAATCCTAGAAGAAGAAGAAGAAGCATACAATATCTCTTAACGCACGGGAAACTAATTATAACCTTAAGGACACGCTTAGCTTTATCCAAATCTTTCACGTCCTTTAAGTTTAGCATAACCACAGTCAAATGTAATTTACTTGGCGAAACAAGCAATGATTCGTGGAAACCCATATCTGTCCAGTATAAAAAAA
>NW_013626966.1:0-551 GCF_000695525.1 Brassica oleracea var. oleracea
ACACTCAAGAACACCAAGAACACTAAGAACACTCAAGAAAGAACCCAAATTTGCGAAAAACAATCACACACTCATCCCCTTTTGAGCAACCTGGCTCTGATACCATAAACACTTTTGTGTTTAAGAGAGTGTTTAATAATAATCAGAGAAGATTAGAGTAAAGTTTAGAGAGAATAGAGAGATTCTAGAGAGAGATAGACTCAAAACTCCATTAATTAATTTATGTGAGAGTTTACAATCATATATAGAAAAGAGATACATGATTTCGTCCAGGTTCAGTCTAGTAAGGATAAGAAGCATGTGTAGTCAAAGATGCCTGATTTGAACTAGCCAATAAGAGTCCCCACATGCTTGGGTATCTTGCTTTAGCTTTCCAGCTGGTTCCAGCCTGTCCAAGGCTGTCACACTCTTTGGTTATGACCAGACCTTATCCAAACTTCTCCTTTCCTATCCAGACTACTCCTTAGGCGTGCTCCACTCTCCAAAGGTAACTTCCCAAGCTCATAACTTAGTTACCACAGTAAAACTAAAGTTACTGTGGTAAATTCCCA
>NW_013626967.1:0-551 GCF_000695525.1 Brassica oleracea var. oleracea
TATCCAAATCAAGCTTTGTACATCCCGATTCATCCTGGTTTGATTTGGATGACGTAGAAGTTGTCTTATTCCCAAACAGGCAAACTGGGATCACATTATTTGATAGTGGGATAACTTCTTCATCCTAACTCCTATGAGATTTATTCAACTTCCTGGTGATTCTCCACTACTTTATGTATCCAAATAAAGCTTTGTACATCGTGATTCATCTGGTTTGACAGAATGAAGAAGAAGTTGTCATATTCCCAAACAGGGAAACTGGGATCACCGTATTAGATAACTTCTACATCCTGGTTTTATTAGAGTGACGAATAAGTTGTCATATTCACAAACAGGGACACTGGGATCACCTTATTTGAAAGTGGGATAACTTCTTCATCCAAACTCTTATGGGATTTATTCAACTTCCTGGTAATTCTCCACTACTTTATGTATCCAAATGAAGGTTCTTACATCAAGATTAATTCTGGTTTGATTAGGATGACGAAGAAGTATTCTCATTCTCAAACAGGAAAACTGGGATCACCTTATTTGAAAGTGGAATAACTTCT
>NW_013626968.1:0-551 GCF_000695525.1 Brassica oleracea var. oleracea
ATCAGATTGGGAGTTAGCATAGACCCGTGTAATCCAGTCAAGTGGGTAAGCTTAGTAGGGTTTGGTTGGTGCATGCGCATATTCTGGTTTCTTTGATCCGCAATGCCTCTCTCTGTATCTATCTGATTGTAACTAAGACTTTATTCCTTTGGTGTACCAAATGCTCTTCTATTTTATCTCTGTTTGTGTATAAACCCCAACCAGGATAATAATATTATTGTGGTGGTTTCTGGTGTTTGGTTTGTTATCGGAATGAAGTAGCTTCTAATTGTCATGGGTTAATTAGCATCTAAAACAAAAACAGTGTAAGATAAGTTTACAGGTTCCAACTTTAGGCACACATGAAAACTAACTTCCAAATTAAAACAAAATCATTCTGACTCCACTTTTTGGTATTCACATTTTTCATTGTTTTTTTCCCCTTAATTTCTTACCTCAAAAAGTAGAACAAAAACATTTGCAAAGAGTCGTTTGGCTTCTTTTATGTACATTGTTTCCTGAACTCGTTAATAGATTCAGTTTCTTTCACTGTTTTCTCAACAACCCTAGCT
>NW_013626969.1:0-551 GCF_000695525.1 Brassica oleracea var. oleracea
CCTTTATCGAGCTACATGTCCTTTAGAACTAGTTCACGTAGACCTTTGTGGACCTATCACACCTCCCACACCTGGACAAGAACAGTATGTCTTTGTACTCATTGATGATTTCTCTCGATACATGTGGATAATACTCTTAAAGGAGAAGAGCGAAGCCTTTATCAAATTCAAACACTTCAAGAAAGTTGTGGAGCATGAAACCAAAACTACAATAAAAACGTTCAGGACGGATAGAGGGGGCGAATTCGTTTCACACGAGTTCAATCGTTATTGTGATGAAAACGGAATTTCCAGACATTTAACGGCTCCGTACTCTCCTCAACAAAACAGGGTCGTTGAACGGAGGAATCGAACTTTACTTGAGATGACGAGGAACATATTGAAGCATATGAGCGTACCAACCTGGCTATGGGGAGAAGCTACAAGACATGCTACGTACTTAATTAACCGGATCACCATAAGATCATTAACAGGGGAGACGCCTTATGAAGCCTTGCGCAACAAGAAACCAAACTTGGAGAATAGTGGTGAGCCGGGATGTGTTTGTTATG
>NW_013626970.1:0-551 GCF_000695525.1 Brassica oleracea var. oleracea
TTGGATAAGGTCTGGTCTATGCTAGAGAGCTTTAGACAGGCTGGCACTAGCTGAAAAGTTAAAGCAAGATACCCAAGCATGTGAGGAACCTTATTGGCTGGTTTAAATCAAGCATCTTTGACTACACATGCTTCTTATCCTAGCTAGACTGAACCTGGACGTTTTTGTGTATCTCTTATCTATATATGTTGTAAACTCTCTCATTAATCAATCTAATGGAGTTTTGAGTCTCTCTCTCTCTTTCTCTCTAAATTCTACTCTAATCTTCTCTGATTATTATTAAACACACTCTAAAACACAAAAGTGTTTAGTTTTATCAAAGCCAATGATTCAAGTAGCTTAGACATACTTCTAAATGCTTATAAGACATCACTGATGATTTTAACTATGGCATAGCAACAATCAGAAGAGGACTGAGTCAAGACAAGTAGATTTCAATCTGTAATAATGACAATGCAGGTTCTAGACAATACATTGACATCCTAGATTCTTATTATTATTAAGTTTCTCTAAATGCAATGCAAGCTTACATCAGTACATTTGCAATTTAG
>NW_013626971.1:0-551 GCF_000695525.1 Brassica oleracea var. oleracea
GCTGGAGTCTTAAGGACTATCTTGGAGGGTCTAGGCATCAGGATGAATCAGGATCAGTCTGTGAATGGTGGAGGCCACGGAGAGAGCTCAAATGAACCCATTAGAGCTACAAAAACACCTCACCTTGATCATGAGGGGGGAAGTGAACCTGAAACTCAAGAAAATGGCCAAGAAGGAGTCGGCTTGAGTGAAGAAGGAGAAGAGCTCAACTCAGGTTCTCATCATCAAGGTGAGCAAAGCCAAGAAGATGAAGAACATCAGAGTGAAGTTCAAGAACCAAGTACACAAACTGAGCCGGTTCAAGAACAAGAACAACCGGTATTGAGAAGAAGCACAAGGCTGAGAAAGGATCCTTCTAGTTGGGTAAACACGCGAGTGTACTACAATGCCCAAGCTGTGGAGCATCCTTCTCAGGCTGTGTGTTCCTTTGCTCAATACCCTGAAGAACATTGTGCGTTTATGGTAAACTTGGATGAGAACTACATTCCAAGAAGCTATGAAGATGCAATGATGGATAAGGAATGGAAGGAATCAGTTGGAGCTGAGGCAGG
>NW_013626972.1:0-551 GCF_000695525.1 Brassica oleracea var. oleracea
ACGGACCAATAAAAAAAAAAAAAAACTAATCAGAATCTTCTGAATCTGCATCAAACTCCCCAACCTCAGCTTCTGACTCCGAATGTACAACAGCATCAAGTCCAAACACAGTCAAATTCTCAACGAGTTCAACATTTTCCAAATCTTCAACTGCCTGGGCGTTGCTGGTAGACTCTGGTTGCAATGGTTCATCATCATCAGAAGTTCCATCCACTCGTCCTCTTGGGTTGATTTGCGTTACAGTAACCCATGGATCGTCTCTGTACGTCACCCGAGGGTAACTGATGTAGCACACCTATACATATCAATTATACAAGTATTAGTAAAATATATAACATTAAATAATTATATTGGTAAAAAATTATGAATAGATTGACATACCTGATCAGCTTGCGAACCAAGAATGAAGGGATCATAATATTGAAGTTTTCGCTGCGAATGAACTGATGTAACACCAAACGCATCAATATTCGCTCCTCTATCTGGGGTGGTGTCATACCAAATACAATAGAATACTACACAACGCAATCCAACCATTCCAGGAAATTGGA
>NW_013626973.1:0-551 GCF_000695525.1 Brassica oleracea var. oleracea
TTTTAATCTTGGGCGGATAGCCTAGCACGCAGTGTCAGGATTCAGCCATCTTTCGTCGTTAACATGGATCAATATCTCTCGGTTTGGTTTACAGAGTCTGTATGAGTCTGTAAAGTTGATGACAAAAAAAAAAAATTTAATCTTGGGCTTTGATTGATTGTGCTTATTTTTGACAAATGTAATTTCAAATAGTTATAATTACTTACTTGTTCATTATATATATAATATATTATATAAATAAAAAACGATTTTACGTTAATAATATTATATGTATACGTTATAGTAGATAATGACTTGTAAATAAATATAACAAAGTCTTCAAAATAAAAAATTATAAAAGAAGAGTTCTTATATATATATATATATCTATATATTGTGTTGTTATCTGAAAATAATATTTTTCTATTATAAATGTTTAAATTAAAATATAAAATAATATATAATTAAATATTAACTAAGTAAAATTTTTTTGATAAAGATATTTTCTATAATATTTCTAATCTATGAGTGTATTTAAAATTTCAATACAATAATAAGTATATAAATTTTAT
>NW_013626974.1:0-101 GCF_000695525.1 Brassica oleracea var. oleracea
GATGCAATAATACAGTTGTTTGGAGATGAGTATCTACGAAGACCTACACCCGAAGATCTTCAACGATTACTCGATGTTGGAGAGGTACGGGGGTTTCCGGG
>NW_013626974.1:124-551 GCF_000695525.1 Brassica oleracea var. oleracea
TGTATGCACTGGGAGTGGAAAAACTGCCCAACGGCTTGGAAAGGTCAGTTCACACGTGGTTCAGGAAAGCCGACAATTGTCTTAGAAGCTGTTGCATCACAAGATCTTTGGATATGGCACGCATTTTTCGGTTTACCAGGTACCCTTAACGATATCAATGTTCTAGATCGGTCACATGTTTTTGATGACATCTTACATGGTCGAGCACCTAAAGTTAAGTTCAAGGTCAACAACCACACTTATCGTATAGCCTACTATCTTACTGACGGAATTTATCCAAATTGGGCAACATTTATCCAATCCATCCCACTTCCTCAAGGTCGTAAAGCCGAGAAATTTGCTGAAAAGCAAGAATCCGCCAAAAAAGATGTCGAACGGGGTTTTGGAGTATTGCAATCGAGGTTTGCAATTGTTAAAAACCCAGCTC
>NW_013626975.1:0-551 GCF_000695525.1 Brassica oleracea var. oleracea
TTGCATCAAGTTTAGACTTTAGGATGGCTAATCCTATCATACCATATAGTGTAAAATTTCGTGGGATATATCAGTATAGCCACCACTTTTCTTGCCTCTTATCATACTGATCTTATAGCATAGTTTTAAATCAGTAGAGATCATAGGTATAGTCACTTTCATTCAAGGTCTTAGGCGTTTTTCTTCTTAAAATCTAAAGGAACTTGTTTCCTTCCTTACCCATTGTTTCTACTTGGAAACCATACATTATAACTTCAATGGGTCACATGTTCTTTTGGGTGTGTATAATGCCTTTTAAGGCAATGCCTTAGCCATAGTTTCTTTACTATGCTTACTATACCCATTCATGATTTTTTACTTGGTTTTATGCCCTTTAGGCAACTCTTTAAAACATTCATATGTTCAAGTAAGATCAGACAAGATAATGAATTCAAAATCAATTCTTTTATATATATATAAAAATCGTGAAACATCAAGTAGGTTTAAAATCAAATCACAAAATCGTACTTAAAATAAAATTATCATGTCGAGATCTTTCTTTAGTCAATGTA
>NW_013626976.1:0-551 GCF_000695525.1 Brassica oleracea var. oleracea
AACTATGCGCTCAGAAAATCAGGTTTAGAAAAAAAACTACATTTTTTACTTATTTGAACCTGTAGATCTACTAATCTACTTTATGTTTGTGAAGTTTTGGCAAAAACAACAGAAAAACAAAGAAAATTGCTATAAAACGCGTCAAAATCTGATAGCGGTCGCGTTTTTAGAGTTGCAGAACCAGAAACCTAAGAGGAAGATCATACGTAAATGACGGTTTTACCCTTCATTAAAAAAAAACCTAAAAAATCACTTATAATGCACTCATTGTTACTCGAAGTCGGATTGCTTAGTTAAGGTAAAGATACTTTACCACTGCACCTCACTATCATTACATGTTAAAAATATATGATATATAACCTAAAACAAATCGCCGAGTAATTCCCGATTAATCCAACCGCATGCGTAGCGTGTACCGAGTTTCCGAACAGGGTATTTCTACATATAACTATTACTATTCAAGAAAAAATGAATCTGGACAGTAGAAGAAATCTAACAAAACTCAAAACTATAAGATGGCATGTTTAAAATATAACTTTCTATCTCTTCTC
>NW_013626977.1:0-551 GCF_000695525.1 Brassica oleracea var. oleracea
ATATGAAAACATATTAGCATGTTTATCTCTTTACTCCCCCTCAAGTTGGCAATGAGGTATTGCGAATTCCCAACTTGAACATCAAGTACTGAAATGTTGGTGTAGGAAGAGCTTTTGTAAGAAGATCAGCCGGTTGTTCCTTCGTAGATATGTGCTCCAACGATAGAAGTTTGGCTTTAACTGCATCCCGAGTTGTATGACAGTCATTCTCAACATGCTTAGTGCGCTCATGGAAGACATGATTTGTATCTATGTGGATAGCCAACTTGCTTTCACAATGCATTTGTATCGGCACATTCTGCGCGAAGCCAAGCATTCCCAGTAGACGCTTGAGCTACTTTAATTCGCAAGTCGTGTCAGCCATGGCCTTATATTCGGCTTCAGCCGAAGATCGAGAGACTGTCCTCTGTTTCTTTGTCTTCCAGGATACAAGGGAATCTCCAAGAAAAAACAACATATGCGCTAAGCGAACGGCAAGTGGCAGGGCATGAAGACCAATCCGCATCACAGTAGGCATTTATCTGCATATTACACTTAGACTGCAACATAAT
>NW_013626978.1:0-551 GCF_000695525.1 Brassica oleracea var. oleracea
TTGGGTGGAGGGCCTCCGGCCCGATAAGAATATTCTTTTTGGACCAAATTAAGCTCAAAGTTTTGCCATTGAAGCATGTGTCTGACATGAGGAAGAACCTGGTCTCGGGAACCTTGCTCAGCAAGAATGGATTCGCCATAAGTTTTGAGGCGGACAAGCTCGTGATTAGGAAGAATGTTATGTATTTGGGAAAGGGGTATGTTAAGGGTGGACTTGTCTAGTTGAATGTAATGACAGTCCTTCCGAAAGTTGTAGCTCCAAAAGTTTCAATGAATAAGAAAGAGCCAGTTGCTTATTTAGTTGAGTCTTTTAATATATGGCATGAAAGATTAGACCATGAAAACTACGAATTTATACAAAGATTAATGAATTTAAATCTAATTCATAAATGCAAAACAAGCTAAGCTCACAAAAACACCATCACCTCGTGTTGAAAGAACTAATAAACCTCTAGATTTAATTCACACCGATTTATGTGATCTAAAATACATACAAACTAGAGGTTGGAAAAAGTACTTTGTGACCTTCATAGATGACTGCACAAAATATTG
>NW_013626979.1:0-551 GCF_000695525.1 Brassica oleracea var. oleracea
GGACAACTACGGGAAGCAGATCCACGAGTGGAAGAAGAAGTGGGAAAACAAGGTTGTTTTTAATTTATTAAACAGATCCACGAGTGGAAGAAGATCCACGAGTGGAAGAAGAAGTGGGAAGCAGATCCACGAGTGGAAGAAGAAGTGGGAAATCAACAAAGTTGTTTTTAATTTATTAAAAAAAAATTTAATTTATTAAACTATTTTCTTTTTTTTTATTAAAAGGTCCCAAAGTCGATAAACAACACAGTCTGGACGGAGTTGTGTGCGCATTGGGATAAGGAAGAGAAGAAAGAAACTTCTTCCACCAACTCCACCAACCGCAGGAGCGACCGTAAAGGGAATGACATCTTCATGCATAACTTGGGTGCTCAATCTATTGCCACTCTGGGGGATCGTATGGTAAGTTCAGCTGTTTTTTCTTCAATTATTTAAGTTTTGAAATTTTATTTTGTGCATTTCTTCTAATTTCTAATGTTTGTTTAATTTATGTTTTTTAAGAAGATGATGGCGAGCCGGTTGATGATCTCGCCCTAATGAAGAGGGCATAT
>NW_013626980.1:0-551 GCF_000695525.1 Brassica oleracea var. oleracea
GTTTGGAGATTTTTGGTGTGGGTTTGTTTGAGAGAGTATGAGTGTTTCTGAGAGGAAGGGAGAATGAAAAAGATGAAGGTCGTGGGTATGGGTAGGTCTAGGGTCGTCTGGTTAGGTTTAGGGCTGGTTAACTCGAATTAAACCGGACAAAATCGAAGAGGTACTTACCTGGACCGGCTCAGAAGCGACCTCACGTGGTCGCTGCGAGACGTCGCTCCAGTCACAGAAAACACGAGCGACCTCACGTGGTCGCTCTGATCACGTCGCTCCCGAGACCGAAAACGCGAGCGACCTCACGTGGTCGCTCTGATCACGTCGCTCCCCAGTCACAGAAAACGCGAACGACCTCATGTGGTCGCTGCGAGACGTCGCTCCGAGAGCGATTCTCGAGCCCCGGAGACCGAAAACGCGAGCGACCTCACGTGGTCGCTGTGATCACATCGCTCCCCAGTCACAAAAAATGCGAGCGACCTCATGTGGTCGCTGCGAGACGTCGCTCCGAGAAGCGACCTCACGTGGTCGCTGCGAGACGTCGCTCCAGTCACAGAAAA
>NW_013626981.1:0-551 GCF_000695525.1 Brassica oleracea var. oleracea
ACATGATCACGAGGTCTAAGAGTGTTCATGCCTTCCTACTTAACAGCTTCAGATTATAGCTTGTTAGACAAGGTACTCACAGAGATCAAGGGAACAGATTATAAGGAGATAAACTCCTATGTGGTGGTTGCTGCTACAGATTTTCGAAATTGACAATGGTCTGGTCATAAGAAAGAAATTAGATACAATGATGTAGTAAGCAGCATATGGATCACTGGATAAGATGAAAGAACAACTTCCTTCCTAAGCTGATTCATGGACTGAAACATAAAGCAGCTGCATATAGTATGTAAAAGAAATTGATCACGCATGATCATTGATCTTGGAGTTGATAAAAAACAATCCAATACAGTCCATATATTTTGAAATTCCTTGTGATTATACTAAACCTAAAAGAGGTTAGTAGGCATAGAATAAATCTATGTGGGTGTCCGAACAAAAGGCATCCGGCCCCGGCCCTTCAAAACTAAAGATATCCGACTCTGTCCGTCTAAGGGCGTCTGTCTCTTCAGCAAAGAACGTCTGGCTCTTCTACTAGACGCGTCCGACTT
>NW_013626982.1:0-551 GCF_000695525.1 Brassica oleracea var. oleracea
GAAGCAAAGAGTTAGAGAGAGAAAGTACCTGAGCCGGATGAAGAGTAGGGAAAACAAGAAGGAAGAGGGGTATTTATAGGGGGGGAGCACCTCGCACCCCGAGGCGTCATCATTAGACCTAGATGGGCCTAGTGTCGGCCCATTAAGGCACGTGGAGCTCACCAAACGTCGCGACTTTTCAGCTTCTCGAGGAGAACCGAAATCGGTTCAAATCAAAACCGGAACTAACCACCGGTTTAAATAGAAAAATCATCATCAGAATAAGATCAGTCAGATCCTCGAACGCGAGCGCACAAAGTCTACTGCACAGTCGAAGAATCGACAGGGTAGTCGAGGAGTCGATTAGATAGTCGAGGAGTCGATTGGATAGTCGAGGAGTCGATTGGATAGTCAAGTAGTCGATCGTCGATCGAAATCACAAATTTGAGATAATTGTCTCGCAAACCCTACTATCAAATTCGCTGACTCACCAGCGAACTGGGGAACTTACTGTTGGGTATGGGGTTAGCCCTCCCAAAAGGCCCGCAAGACAATTACCCAGACATATGATT
>NW_013626983.1:0-551 GCF_000695525.1 Brassica oleracea var. oleracea
ATATCGCACACGAAAGAAAAATTTCTGTTTTTAAAATTATCTAATTAGCTCTATACTCATTTTTTTATATTATTTATATGATATCACACATTCGTAAAAAAATAGATAGTTTAAGATGCAAAAAAAAAAATATTTATTTAATGAATATAATATGAACGAATATTATAAATACATTATTTAATAAAATAAATAATTAAAAACTGAAAATTCATACCCGTCAGGATCTAGTATTATGTTTATAAAGAAGTACTTGCTCCAGCGACTTTTTCTAGACAATCCGCTTCATTATTCGCCTCTCTTTGCAAGTTGCATGAAGTTGTTGTAATCAAAAGTTCCGGGTGGCCATATGTAAGATATCCTCGAGGTCTATATTATTATGGTTAAATGACTCCATTATCGAGTTTCTCGAGGTAGTATTTGTTTTTTTATAGAGGGTTTCTATACGACTATACTTTTGAGTCCGAGTCTCCATGGTTCTTATTTCTTTGTTTGTCTAAATCATTGTTTGGACAAATCTCCAAAATAGCACATTTCTAAGTTTATATCACAAA
>NW_013626984.1:0-551 GCF_000695525.1 Brassica oleracea var. oleracea
AAAAGTACCATAATTTTTCACGCCATCTAAATGTAGTGCATTATTAGCCATCAACATTTGGTTTCAGTTTTATTTTTTTGGTTTTTGGTGTTGTGTTTTTAGAAATTTAGAAATCCTTCAAGTACTTACAAAGTATAGTTCGGTTTCAGTTAAGTTATTTTGGTTTTTACTTTGGTTCGGGTATCAAAGTTAGGAACCAATTAATATCCAAAATAAATTCGGGTCCAATTTGTTTCCAGTTCGATATGGTTTTTGGTAATTTCAGATTTATAATAAAAAAATTGGATAATTCGGGTTGGTTAGTTTAAATATCGGGTTATTCAGGTTGTTTGGACAAAAATACGAATAATTCAGATATTTTTAATATTTCTAATAAAAAAATGGGTAATTCGCTTTTTTTGTGTAAGTCGGTTTATAAATAATATTTTTAGATATTTGGCTATTTCAAAATTAAATATAATTTCAAAATTAAATATAACAAATATTTGTTGGTATATAATTTGAATTTAAAAAAATTAGATACTCTTAGTTTTTGATTCTGTCCTGGTTTT
>NW_013626985.1:0-551 GCF_000695525.1 Brassica oleracea var. oleracea
TCTTGAACATGAGATTCAATTTGTTCTGCATATTTTCCCCACAGACAGCATGCAATAGTCTCACCCCTAATACGGGAAAACGGCCAATTCATACATCAACAGAGGACCGCGGTCCCGATCAGTACATACACTCCATACCTGTGCTAAAACATACATCAACTCAAGATTTTTTTAAATTTCATACATCAACCAAAACCTTTAGGTTAATTCATACATTGACCGTCTTGCCGTTAGTCAAACTATAACGACGTCTTACGTGGACTTAACGGGTGATTATGAGGATTTATAGGTTTATTAAGTGGATTATTATACACAAATTAACCAAAACGACGTCTCATTGGGCTTTAATTAAACGACACCGTTTTGTTTATTCTGAAACAAAAAGACCATCTCCTCGTCTCTGTCGGGAAAGAAAAGAAAAAAAAACAGAGCGTGAGAGAGAGAGAAATAGAGAGATACGAGATTGAGAAGAAGAATTGCGAAGTTAGGTGTGACAAAGACGATGTGAAAGCACAATTAAGAGAGAATTGTTGGAATGAGGTATGTTCGAT
>NW_013626986.1:0-551 GCF_000695525.1 Brassica oleracea var. oleracea
GAACGGGTTCTACACCTCTATACCGAAATACCCGAAAATCTGAAATAGCAGATCCGAACCCGAACGGGTACCCGAACGCCCACCTCTACCCTCAAGTACGGACTGTGCACCTTATTCTTAAACCATCCTAGTCAAATCAACAATCTTTTCTATTTTTTTTTGGTTAAAAACACTATCAATACTTTGATATTATATTTTTTTAATTTAGAAATTCTATTTTAATTTAAAATCAATTGTGAATGACTATATTAACATGCATATTTTCACATTTAATAAATAAGATTCTAACAATATCAGTTATCGTTTAAAGTTTTGCATTATTAAAACTTTAATATCTTTCCTGTTTTATACTTCAAAGATTTTTCAAAATCTGTTTAATGCATGTTAATAATAAAATGCTATTAATTACTCCATCCGTTTAATATAAGTGTCGTCTAAATTGTTTGCATACGAATTGAAAACAAAAATTACCCCATTTAATATATATCTATATATATATTTGATTTTTTTTAATTAATAGATTAAAATAAAGATAAAGCTGGAATTTTTAT
>NW_013626987.1:0-551 GCF_000695525.1 Brassica oleracea var. oleracea
ACAAAGATAAGCTTGGATTTCACTTGACATGGGAGAAGACTCCGTCAAATGACTTCCAAAAAGTCTTCTAGAGAATTATGTTTTAGAAGACTCTGTCAGATCTGAAGACTTCCAAAATCTGACTCAGATCTGAAAAATATGCATATCCAAAAACGTTCATATGGCTTTAAAACAGAGAAAATGAGTGGAAATTACATAGATCTATCTATACACACAAAATAGACTTTTGGGAAGTCTTCTCGAAAGTCTTCCAAAATATAATTCACCAGAAGACTTCCTGGAAGTTCGAAGTCTTCCAAAGACAGATCCCGATCTGAAAAACCTGCATATCCAAACTCAAATCTGAAAAACCTGCATATCCAAAAACAGTTTAATGGCTTCAAAATAGAGAAAATGAGTGGAACATTAGATAGATTTACCTTTATAAATTATACAAAATAGATATACAAAATGTATAGATTTACCTTTAAATGAGTGGGAGATGAGAATGAGAATCATATGATAAAAAAAATATGCAAAAACAAGATAAATTAGTGAGAAAGACATAAGAA
>NW_013626988.1:0-551 GCF_000695525.1 Brassica oleracea var. oleracea
CAGGAACCACTACACACGGTATCTTGCTCACAAAGCAACAAGGTCCATCTTTACACGCCTTCTCAGACGCAGATTGGGCAGGGGACACTGATGATTACGTTTCCACAAATGGCTATGTCATCTATCTTGGTAATCAACCCCTATCATGGTCGTCCAAGAAGCAGCAAGGGGTCTCACGCTCATCTACAGAAGCGGAATACAGAGCGGTAGCTAATGCAGCAGCGGAGTTACGGTGGATTTGCTCACTACTTACGGAGCTTGGAGTTATTCTACCCGAGAAACCAGCTATCTACTATGATAATATAGGCGCTACATACCTCTCTGCTAATCCTGTTTTCCATTCACGTATGAAACACATAGCAATTGATTTCCATTTTGTACGGGGACAGGTTCAGAATGGCATCCTCAGAGTAGCTCATGTCTCTTCAAAAGATCAGTTAGCTGATGGCTTGACAAAACCTCTGTCACGGACTAGGTTTCAGGAGCTCAGGAACAAGATTGGAGTCACTGGACTTCCTCCATCTTGAGGGGGTGTATTATGGAAACTCATA
>NW_013626989.1:0-551 GCF_000695525.1 Brassica oleracea var. oleracea
AACATTTGGATACTCAAAAGATACTCAAAATCATATCAAGAATGGAAAAAAAAAAAAAAAAATCAAGAATGGAATTTAATATGAAAACATTCCATCTGATCAAATCCAAATAAAAAAATTTAGAAACCCTAAAATTTTGATTCAGATTCAAATAATAATATTTAAGATTACGGATCAGTATCTCAGTCTCCAGACATGGTAAATTCTAATCTTACAATTCATAACCGTTAAATATACTAAAGTTTTGTAAGAGATACTCAAAATCAAAGATTGAATTATTTATGAAAAGATTCCATCTGAGATTCAATTCAAAGAATTTGGATATTTTAACACTTTGAGTTTGAATTCAAATATTTAAGTTAAGCAAAAACTGTCCGGATCCCATATATCGTGAATTTCAGATATATTTTTGACAAATTTGAATTTCTGATATTATAATCAATACCTGTTAAATATATTAAAGATAGAGATTATCACTACAAGAAAACATATTTTTTACTAGGACAGTATTCATTGTAAATTCGTCGTAAACGGGGTGTTACGACGAATTA
>NW_013626990.1:0-550 GCF_000695525.1 Brassica oleracea var. oleracea
AAACAAGTCTCCATCTCTTCTTTGCGCTTGTTGAACCATGTACCAGTAAAGTCTCGCATTGCTTCATCTCCTCTGCGCCATTTATCCTTCATTATTGTAGTTGCATCTTCTATCTTCTCCAATCTATCTCCAAGATTCTCAAGATTGAACTGATGTCTCATAACTGTGGCGTATGTGTCAGCTCAGATCTCCTCTCCATGGTTGTGTGTGTCAAACATGTCTGATGTCATCTTTTGTACTAGCCTCCATCAGTTTGTAGCGTCGTCGACCGATGTCTATATGTGAGTGTCGGTCGATTTATTGTTGTGTTTGTCGATTGATGTTGATGCTTCTGGTCGACGGGCAATGTAAATCTGAATCTCCACTAATTCCTCTTGAATAGCTTCAATCTTGGAAGTCAAAGCACTAATGCTAAGATCCTTTGTGAAATAGATGTAATCACATCTACTATCAAGCCTCTCTTCTGTAGTTTCCAGAACTCTATAGATTCCTTCTACCAACTTATCTATCTCTTCTCTGGTGTGAAAATCTGGTTGAGACTTCATCGTAT
>NW_013626991.1:0-550 GCF_000695525.1 Brassica oleracea var. oleracea
TTTTTTATATATTTTAATATAATATCTAAATTAGAATACTAAAATATAATTTAATATATTTGAATTTTTGAAATACAATACTAAATTTAGCTGACATTAATATTATTTGATTATATGGTATATTTAATTATATATTGTGATTTACAATTACAGTTTCTTGCCGCTTATTTCATAGAAATGTAATCATTTATCAAATATGAGATGGGTTGAACATCATATAATTAATTTATATTATAAAAATAAATTTTAACAAATAGAACAGTTAAAAATAAATTTACATTATAAGTACAGATCATGTTAAGATATAAAAAATTGGTTTTGATTCTAATTTTTATCACATCCTAAAACTTATAAAGTAACCTTATATCGTTCAACTTTGGATTATATTAGTTCAGTTCAGATATATCCAAAGTTAAATCCAAAATTTAAAAACAAAAAATAAGAAATAAATACTTATTTATATAGAATTGGATATATAAGATACTTATTTAAATTTAAATACTTATGTTTAGATACCATTTAAAAATAAATATAGAATTGAATATTTGAA
>NW_013626992.1:0-550 GCF_000695525.1 Brassica oleracea var. oleracea
ATAAAATAAAATTAGTATGATATATTTATCTTAACTATAATTTTAAATTAATTAATAATACTAATAAAATTAAATGAGAAATAATAAAATACATTAGTTTAATATTTGGTGTGATGAATTTAGTGTAACAAACCACCAAATTTTGTGTGAAAATATAATTTTTGAAGTTTTATTGGAGATGAAATTAGATCAAATTTTGTGTTTTGGAGACTCGCTAGAATTTTTGTTTTTGTTAAAACATGTAAATATCATATAATGAATTTGTTTGATTTACAAAAGCAAATCTATAAACTGCATCACCTTGGCAAAAAAGAAATAAAAAACAAGATGATGCAAGGATTAGATCAACATGATCAGTTTAGATCAGCCAAAGACTCATGAGACTCGCTAGAATTGATCCTTGGAAATGATGCTATGTGCTTGGTCGTTGGCTTCACCTAAGATTGCTTAAAATGGTTCAACCTTTCATAATATATTGGGTAATTTGGTCGTTGGCTTCACGAGAAGGTTGGCCAACGACCAAGCACATAGAATCATTTCCAAGGATCAA
>NW_013626993.1:0-550 GCF_000695525.1 Brassica oleracea var. oleracea
ATAATTAATGATGTTTTTGTTTAGAAAATATAAAAATTAATGATTTTCTTAATCTATAAGCACAATTCTAAAACGACTTATATTAAAAACGGAGGGAGTACTAGTTTTTTATTTATAGAAAAAATAGCATTCTTCTATTTTTCTTATATATTTAAACGGAGGGAGTACTAGTTTTTTATTTTATAGGAAAAAATAGCCAAATACATTGAAAATATTTGTTGCTTCTGCTTCAGTATCAGCGGGTAACCATGTTGATGATTGGTTTGACTGTGACTATAAAATTTAGTTGTAAACATTTAGCTGTGGGTAAGTCGGTTGTAGCTGTAAAGTTGTTATTGTAGATTTTTTTTGCAGAAACTTGATGTGATTAAATTTGTTGTAGCTGTAAACTATATGATGTATATCTTTTAAAACAATATGTGAAATATGTGATGTATAAATAAAATAATTATCTTTTATCAATTAAAATAATTTATATTAATATTTTTTATAAATTATCAAATTTTACTGTTATTTAAAATGTGATATGTAAATAATATTTATATTATTT
>NW_013626994.1:0-550 GCF_000695525.1 Brassica oleracea var. oleracea
TTAAATCAAAGAATTGCGATTCTGCGCTCCATCCTGACGTTCTCCTCTGAAATAATGGATCCAGAAACTGTCTAAAAGAACTGAACCTTTGTCCTTCCGTTCCATTTGAAGACGGCTCTGTTTGCTCTGACTCGGGAGAAGTATTTGGACTTTCCAGCGTTCCACTCTCGTAAACTGCTATATGCCATAGAATTTCACGGTGCAAATGGCCTATATTCTCCAGAACATCCTTGCTTCCATTTGCAAACTCCGAAAGCAATGCAGTCATCCAACGGTTATCCTTTGATGCAGCTAGAAACAGAAGAAACTCCACAAGGAAAAGAGAAGAAAAAATTCCACAGCTTGGAGAAAGTTTTCGATCAAGTAAGAATGTCCCCGAGAGATCTTGCAGTCCTCCTAAAGCTTTCTTCACCTGATCACGAAGAGAAGAGCAAAAGGCCCGAGCAAGAGAAGCAGAGTGATGCTGCGTAAAACCCTTAAAAACAATGGTGCTGTGCAAGGCAATAGACACCCCTTCAGAAGACTGAGCAATGCTAGGTCGCAAGAGAAG
>NW_013626995.1:0-550 GCF_000695525.1 Brassica oleracea var. oleracea
TGGCCTGTTGTGGGATTCCCCAACCCACAACAGTTCCAGCTCACAATTACTAAGGACCCGGGTGTGGAGAGACCCGAAAATCCGGGTTTCTCTTGATTGAAGCAGGGATAAGTTGGATAGGAGGATTTGAGGAGTGCGACGTTTCTGCTAGTGACTTCTTCTTGGATGTTTTCCGAGTCTTTCCTCGATTAGGTCCCCCGTCTAACACTTGCATCCCTCTAATCGGTGAGTTCTGAATCTGTGAGAGTTTTCTTTTCTTTGAACTAGAGCCTCTCAGGATATTTGGGCTATATCTGACAGGCCTTCGTCTTGTGGATCTGCAGAGCCTTCGTCGTGCTTTTGCTTGAGCCTCTCCTAAGTTTTCTCCATCTGCTGGGATCAGAGGTGAGTCTTCTTCTTGAGGGCCTGCTTGTGATGTTAGTGGGCTAACAATGACTGATTTGATCCTTGTGGATCTTGCAGTTTCCCCGCGGGTTTCTTCTTGTGAATGTCCCTGTATAGATTCATTGAAGAGGTTGGTGAGTCCCATATCTTCTCCTAGGCGAGTGGG
>NW_013626996.1:0-550 GCF_000695525.1 Brassica oleracea var. oleracea
ACTAAGGGAAAAGAAACGATCGACCTTGTGGAATAAGGGAGGTTGACTTATTCGCTGAAGAACCGAAAGAGAAGTTTATGGTTTGTAGATCTTTAGGTATAGAGTTTCCTCTAAAGTATAAAGAGTGTGTTGGCAATGAATATGCTGGTTAATACACAGAGAGTGCTTTTAGCTAAGGGAGTTTTTGTAAGTCCGAGTAAGGAATAGCAAAACACTAAGGGTTAAGAGCGTAAGTGGTTCAAGATACTTAGTACAAGTCTTTGTACTCGAGTGAATATTTCAGCAAGTCAAAGTTTGTCTTGAACTTGGTGAAGAATTGCTACTTGTATGTTCATTTAAGAGGATTTATATAATTGTATTTCTTGGAAAGAATTTCCTTGTGTTATTGTGTGTTCTAGTTCTTGTAACAGACAACTCTCACATTTACAATTGGTATCAGATCAGGTACTTGTGTTTTTTTTAAACATGTAAGGATCATGCGGAACAAATGAGACCTATCAAGAGTTGGTGTTAAATTCAATAGTGATTTTGGATGCTGGGAACTATGGTT
>NW_013626997.1:0-550 GCF_000695525.1 Brassica oleracea var. oleracea
AGATACTCATCTTCTCTTTGGAGATGCATCAAGACCATCTTCGTTCTCTTCACTATGTTCCTCTCTTTTATCCTCTTCTCTGCTCCTATCTTCCTCTCTGTCGCAGACGCCGTCCTACCCTCCATCATCCTCTCATCCTTCTTTTCTCTCCTTCGTCTTTCTCCGTCGACTGTTTCTTCTCATATAAGCAACTACGATTTCAGATACTCCCTCATCGATATTCCTCTCATCTCCATCATTAGATCTGCCATTATTCTCTGTAAGTATCCCCACAAGCTTCTTTATCAAAAACCCATAGCTCTGTTCTTAAAAATTGTTATTTTATATGTTTTTTGTGACAGGTGTTTACGGGCTCTGTGACGGACCAAAGCTATCAAGGGGACCATATCTGACCATAACGATGATATGCTCGATATGTTCATTAATCTACGTGTCTTTTAAGGCAGCTGTTGTGTTCGGCGAGCCAGTGGTCGGAGACGGGGGAGGAAAGTTTAGAACAGAGGAAGTGGCTCTGTTTGTGTGTTCGTGGGTCTTAGCCATCGGTCATATC
>NW_013626998.1:0-550 GCF_000695525.1 Brassica oleracea var. oleracea
TAAAATTTGCATTAGATATTTAAATAACTATTAGTTTTAATATTATTGTATTTTATTATATATCTTTTAACTCCAACTTGTTTAGAAATTGAACCTAGACTTAGTTATTTCATAATTAGATTAACATTTGGAAACCTTTGAAAAATTATACACAATAACAAAATCACATAAGATATCTATCATAAGCAATACGATTAATATATAAAGATATAATCATATAAACTAAACTATGGTGTATAAAACTAATGGTCATTAACGAATGTTTGTTTGTTTAATTTATTTGTTTGTGAAATTTGTTGAGATAGAATTGTTTAGCTTTATATTGAATATTCCTTTTTGGTTTTGAGAAGCAGAGGTGGCTTTTGTTATTGTGTAAGACTTCCTTATCCATTGAATATTTCTTTTCAATTGTTTAGAATCTTACCATTAAAATTGATTTAGTGGAATTAATTATAGGGTATAGTATTTTAAAAATATTTTACATAGAAGCAAGTTGGATCCAACTTTGTACTTCTGTTTTAATAATATTGATTTTATTGAAGTTTTAACT
>NW_013626999.1:0-550 GCF_000695525.1 Brassica oleracea var. oleracea
AAAAGTGAACCACTCTAGCAAGAACTTCATTCTTATTAAAACATTTTTTAAGATCATCGAAAACCAAAGAAGTAGCTGAAGCGACCATATCTCTATTCTCTTTTCAATATCTCTCTCTTTCTCAAAGTAAAATCTTGAAAACTTTTAGAACTTTAGATGATTATTTATAGTCACCCAATACTTCATATATTAGAAACTTTCTTATTTTATGTATTAAATGAACTTCCCTTTTATTAAAACTTATATTTTATGTTAATATACATAATTTTGGAAACTGACAAAAAAAGGCTGATAAAAAATACATAAATTTGGAAATCATGACATTTTTAAAATATGTAAAGGTAATATGTTATTTAACGATATGTTTTGACTTTTTAAATTTTGATTTTTAAACCTAATAATTATATATCGTCATTTAATATTTAAATGTCTATTTATGTAAAATATACATAAATTTGAAAGTTGTCCCAAAAAAAAGCTGACAAAAAAAATTCATAAATTTTGAAATCATGACATTTTTGAAATATATAAAGGTAATATAGTATTTAAG
>NW_013627000.1:0-550 GCF_000695525.1 Brassica oleracea var. oleracea
GAACGAATCGGTTCCAGGGGTGAAGCATTCCTATAATACCGACCTTTTAAAACTCTAGAAAATAGAGTATCTGGCTTTTCCATCAGCCGCCATAATTGTTTGCCAAGCATTGCAGTGTTAAAGTCAGTGATATCTTTAAACCCTAAACCTCCATCTTCCTTACTTACACATACTTTGTCCCATGATTTCCAATGCATTCCTCTTGTGCTACCGCTTGAGCTCCACCAAAACAGAGCTACCGCACTCGTCAATTTTTTGCAGTAGCCTTGGGTAAACAATAGCACGACATCACATGATTTGGCAAAGCCGTAATCACTGATTTGATGATCACCTCCTTTCCTCCTTTTGTAAAGAACTTAAAAGTCCAACCATTGACCCTATTATTTAACCGTTCCTGAACAAAGACAAAAACTTGTATCTTAGAACCTCCAAGACTCTCCGGTAATCCTAAGTATGTTCTCATTCCTCCCAAATTTTGAATGCCCAAAACATCCCTTAGCTCTTGTCTGACAGATTCTTCAATTTTGTGTCCAAATTGAATTGAAGACTT
>NW_013627001.1:0-550 GCF_000695525.1 Brassica oleracea var. oleracea
ACTTTATGAATTTTTTAAATAAATTTTAGTGTTATGTTTTAAGATAGCTAGCATATATATCAAGTTAGTTAATTTTAGTTCATATTTTGAAATTCATTTATAGATTTACTTTAGAAATATTAAGATTTATAAAAATATTAGACAATGATACTGATTTGGAATATTTTTCGTATTTTTATATATATATGAATATTTTTAATAGTATATAGCCCTTATCGTAATATTGGCTGTGGACATAATTTGTTTTTTTCTTGTTAAACTCTTTTTATGTTAAGTTTTCAAGAATTTAGTATAAATACCAATCTAATTTTTAAGATAATTAATACATTAGTTAATTTATCATTTTTGTAATTTTGTATTTATTTTTGTTTTACTTTCACATATATGATTATTAGAACATTTTTTTACGTTGATTTCTTTTTTAAAATGTTATTTTTGTTCGATAAAATTTTATTTTTAATTTTCAAATATTTAGTTTAAAAATAAAGTTAATTATTTCTGGCAAAAAAATTTAAACTTATTTAATTTTATTTTGAGAGAAATAAAATAT
>NW_013627002.1:0-550 GCF_000695525.1 Brassica oleracea var. oleracea
ATATCAGAGTATAGTTGAGAGAATTAAGTAACTAGATGAAGAACATGAGAGATGGAGAGAGAGAGATTCGAAATTGAGAGAGAGAGAGAGTGAAGGAGGAAAGTATTTCCTTGATTCATTAACTTGCTGGAAACATTACATAAATAGGTAAACACAAATATCCTAGGAAACTATTAAACTAGTAATAATCCTAGTATAAGATTAAACAACTGTAGGTGAGTCCAAACTGTCCCAACTGTCTTGGATCAGTAGGAAAGTGACCTGTCCTAACGTTCTCATAGGCAAGTGCTCTCTTCCCTTCACGTGATCCCACTCCCAACGTTCTCATTGCCTTTGAATTGATGAGTTGTTCCTCCCCTTTACATTTCTGGATCACTCTCTTTTTCCCTTGTCTTGTAAGGCACATTAGAACCCTTAGGTTGTATGGACATACTTGTGTACCAAGTTAACTCAACTTCTGGTTTAATCTGCATACACTTGTTCTCTTCTTGCCTCTTATTGCTTCATCACACTCCTTACACTTGTTGCTATTTATTTCTTCATGTCAACA
>NW_013627003.1:0-550 GCF_000695525.1 Brassica oleracea var. oleracea
TCTTGAGTTTATGTGGCCTTATACATAAAATATTGGAATTTCTGGAAGAATTATAATTCAAATTTAGTTGTAAAATATGATGGTTAAAGTCTTAAAAAAACTGATTTCTGATTTGAAAATCCATGTCCTTTTTTTCCAGATAACAAAAATAATCCACAACGCTGGCCAGCCACATGTTTTTGTATCCTCTGACATCATAGATGCAAATTTAATAAAAATTATTTACTAAATTTTATATACGATTTGGATGGCCATGAGAAACAATAACTCAATTTTAATGCTATGGAACCTTCTCAGCAACAAAACCAAAACCTCAAATGACACTAAACGTGTTTTGAAAAAAAGATCTGCATCTCGAGAAAAGAAACAGGCCATTAATACCTAGTACTCCTTAACTTCCCCCACCACTTCGCTTTCACCTTTTCCACTGAGACACCAGTTTCTTCACTCCCAAGTTTGCTATAAGTATCATTTTGTTTCCCCCTTAGTCTTTCCTCCATACTTTTTTTCCCATGTCTTAAACATCTGATTCAACACACAGACACACATT
>NW_013627004.1:0-550 GCF_000695525.1 Brassica oleracea var. oleracea
CATAGGAGTTAGGATTAAGAAGTTATCCCACTTTCAACAAATCAGGTTATCCAAGTTTTCCAGTTTGGGAATATGAAAACTTCCTCGTCTTTCTAATCAAACAAAGATGAATCGTGATGTAAGAAGCTGTATTTGGATACAAAAAGTCGTGGAGAATCTCCAGGAAGTGGAATAATTCTCATAGGAGTTAAGATGAAGAAGTTATCCCACTTTCAAATCAGGTGATCCCAGTTTTCCTGTTTGGGAATATGATAATTTCCTCGTCTTTTTAATCATACCAGGATGAATCACGATTTAAGAAGCTGCACTTGGATACATAAAGTAGTGGAGAATCACCAGGAAGTGGAATAAATCTCATAGGAGTTAGGATGAAAAAGTTATCCCACTTTCAAATCAGGTGATCTCAGTTTTCCTATTCGGGAATATGACAACTTCCTCGTCATTCTGATCAAACCAGGATGAATCGCGATGTAAGAACCTGTATTTGGATACAAAAAGTACGAAGAATCACCAGGAAGTGTAATAATTCTCATAGGAATTAGGATGAAGA
>NW_013627005.1:0-550 GCF_000695525.1 Brassica oleracea var. oleracea
TTTTTTCATCTTCTTCCATTCTTTTTCAGTGTCTATTGGATATTGACCCGTAACAATTGAAATCAAGTTAGATTGTTTTAAGAATCTAGATAAAATTTGTACAGGTGGTAGAGACTTTCCAGGTAAAGATCAGCGAGAATCAATTGATGTCAAGATGCACGAAATGCAATGGAAACTTTATCTAGAAACCGCTGACCATTGAAGAATTAAAGCAGCAAAGGGTTTCCAAAGAATACCAAACTGCTTGTTTAACAAAAATTTGGAGTTTTGGAAGTGTATGAACTGTCATCAGCTCTACTGGGAGGTAACTCATTTGCCCCAATCTTATACCCTCTTTTGTATATACCATGTCAACAGTCTGCAACCACAAGAATGTCAATTCTCGCATCTCATTCAAGATTTTGTTGGGCATGTAGACTTTACCAATGACAGCTAGGTTTAAATAGAACAGTTTCTTCAGATTTCGCATAGAAGAAGGCAGTTGAGTTGCATTTGACCACTCAAAACTAAGATATCTCAAGTGGATGAGCTTCCCGATGCTAGAGGGTAC
>NW_013627006.1:0-550 GCF_000695525.1 Brassica oleracea var. oleracea
ATAGACTAATGTTATGACAACTTTTATAGACTAATGTTATAAAAAAAATTAAAATATTATTCACATAAAAGAAGATAGAGTAATGTTAAAAAAAAAGAAAAAATAGAATATGAAAAAAAAAGACTATGAAAATAATTTATAGCATTATGACAACTTTTATATTGTCACAAAATTAAAAGATTATGAAAATAAAAGTTCCTAGAGTAATGATGACAAAATTAAAAGATTATGTAATAAAAATATAGATTATGAAAATAATTTATATAATTATGACAACTTTTATATTATTAAGACAACTTTTGTCATGTTAGGAAAAAAAAACACCAATGTCTTCCTCATCAAGTGATGAAGTTGATGAAGCTTTAGAAGAAATGGTCGACCAAGTAGTTGATAATTTCATCGACTCAGTGATTCATGCTCATCCCAACAAGGTGACGAGAAGAGCTTATATCGAAAGAAATCGGGAACAAGGACACAATCAACTATGGAACGATTATTTCATTGAAAATCCTACATACCCACCGGAAATGTTTAGGAGGCGTTTTCGAAT
>NW_013627007.1:0-550 GCF_000695525.1 Brassica oleracea var. oleracea
AAAATCGATTTTATAAATACAAAAATAATAAAAAAATTCTAAAAAAATTCTAAATCAATTCAACTCAACAAATTATCCAACCAAATCACAATTCTAAACCTATTATACAACCAAATCACAATCCTAACCAATCACTCTAACAAAAATCTATAAAAAAACTTCTAAAATCATGAAATATATACAAAAACCTAACAAATAGAACCTAAAAGAGTGGGATAGGGTCCTTACATGATTTGTGTAGGTTTAGAGAGGATTCGCTGGAGAGATCGTCGGGAGAGAAGAGGGAGATCGCCGGAGAGGAGGGAGAGGAGCCGGAGAGGAAGAAGAGAGAAATGGGGAAGAAGAAGTGTTTCGTCTTTATAAAACCTAGGGTCCGACGGAAACTATCCGTAGGAATTTTCTCGGTATTTTCAATTTCAATTTTCGCGAAATATTTCGCGGCTGGTTTGCCCGGTTAAATAAAAATATTCCGAGGAAATTTCGAAGGACACTTAAATATCCGCCGGAATTTCCTCGGATATTTCATTAATTCGAGGAAAAAGAATATCCT
>NW_013627008.1:0-550 GCF_000695525.1 Brassica oleracea var. oleracea
CATAGGCTTCAAATAGAGCATTTACCGAAAATTCAATATTTTAGTAGAGGTTAACGCATAGATTTTGAAAAAATTCAAAAATATGAAAATGCTGTTTTAATGCATAGTTGCATCCTTCACCAACGTATTATCAAGTTCAAAGAGGTTTGAAATTTTAGTTGTGTCCGTTTCTCTAGCAAATAACGATTTTATAGTTGTTTATCCACCAATTTAGGGACTGTTATGAAGTTTTAGTAAATTAATTGACAAAAAATTAAAACGATGCCCATGTACCATGAAAGAGGGTATAATATACATTAATACAAATGTAGAATGTGTTTAGAAATTTAAAAACAACACTAAAGATCATAGGCTTCAAATAGAGCATTTACCGAAAATTCAATATTTTAGTAGAGGTTAACGCATAGATTTTGAAAAAATTCAAAAATATGAAAATACTGTTTTAATGCATAGTTGCATCCTTCACCAACGTATTATCAAGTTCAAAGAGGTTTGAAATTTTAGTTGTGTCCGTTTCTCTAGCAAATAACGATTTTATAGTTGTTTATCC
>NW_013627009.1:0-550 GCF_000695525.1 Brassica oleracea var. oleracea
GCCAAAACGTATAAGGTAACTCAGTTGTGAATGTTAGTTTATGATAATCCCAGCCATAAGTAACCGAAACTCAGCTGTAAATAAATTAATCATAATTCAGCCATTGTAAAACGGCAAAACCCAGCTGTGAATGTCAATATAATACATTTCTAATGTGACATTTCCACTTGCTTGATTGGACTGAGTTGTCGATTAATTATGGCGCTTGTGGAAAATACGGCTCAAACCTAATATCGAGGCTAATTATTTACAGTCTGTGACGCATGTGTCGAGGGATTTACAATATCGACACATTTAAATATTATTTTAATTATGGCGCGTGTGGAAACGATGTTGTTTCATCATGTCGTCTTTCTCACCCTAAATCCATGTAATTCCATTTCGTTTCTGAAATTGTTTTGAGAATCAAAATGCATTTTTCATCCTGCGTTTCAGGAAATTCTCACAGACACCGTTTGAACGCGGAAAGAGGAACACCGAAACAGTGTTGGTGTGGTGAACCATGTTACATTTCTACATCTGGAACCGCTACAAATCCAGGAAGATTGTA
>NW_013627010.1:0-550 GCF_000695525.1 Brassica oleracea var. oleracea
GCGAATAAACCAAACGGAAAAGACGTTGTCTCCTCAGAAGTCTCCGGTGATCCTAAGTCGAAGAAACCAAACGGCAAATCCGTTGACTCCTCTGCCGAGCCGCTATGTTCAATGATAAAAAAGGAAGAGGTCGTCTCAACTGGAGATCTTTCCACACTCATCTCAGACTCCAACGAGCAGGTAGCTCATGATTTCACTATACTTTATTACTCAGATCAAAATAGAAACAACTAATGGTAGTCACCTCCTCTACTTACTGCTGAAAAAAGATCAAAGCTTTATTTTTTTTTCTCTTTTCTTCTTTGTATGACTGCGAAAGATTTTTCATTCTGTGTATTAACTGATAGTTCAACTGATTGCTTTATAACTACGATGTTATCTTATATTTTTTTCTCTTCGTTTTTGTTCTCTGTTTCTTTTTGCGTGAATCTAATTGATAAAAATGTTCCTCTTGGACATGTAAATTGATTTCTGACTGGTGCTTGAAGCCTTGAAGATATACCTCTCTCTATGAAAAATTACTCTTATAAAAGGATGAGAGCAGGTAACT
>NW_013627011.1:0-550 GCF_000695525.1 Brassica oleracea var. oleracea
AGAAGCTCTGGGCTTCTGATGGCGTCTTGGAGACAGCGGAGCCTGGACCTTTTATGTTTCCTGAAGAGGAGTTCTAAAGGCTTGATACGTGGAAATGATCAGGAGGCTGGTGCCCGTTTGGTTGATGATACTTGGTGCTCTTCTTACTCTTCAAAAGCGCATATATTTTATCGAAACTTTCCTTTTTGTAGGAAGGATTTCCCTTTTTTCTGCAAGGACTGGATTTCCTTTTCGCTGCTTATCCTTCATGCCAGGGATTCTTCAGAATATTTGGGAACATCCCTATTTCCTTTTCTTGCCCCGGAAATGGGAATGACCCGGATGTATATAAGGACTCGCAATATCTCCTAACTGGCCTCCACCTAACCTCAGCACTGGTTCTTAATTGAGAAAGATGAATCCCGAGTTGCTCATGTTTCCATCCTCACTTGTGGGTGGTCGTCCAAGGCTGCGTCGTCCTTTCACCGATCCTTTTTCATCCCCTGTTCCTGGGGAGACGTTCTGGAGGCTGATAGTGAAGAGGTTCCGTTGGCGTCCTGGAGAAGGCTCC
>NW_013627012.1:0-550 GCF_000695525.1 Brassica oleracea var. oleracea
CAAACCCGAGTGAACTTGGAAGGCTCTGCTCCTTGGAAGACGTGAACTCCTTGGAAGACGTGAACTCCCGAAAACCATTTAAATGCTCCGAAAGGTACAGTTTTTGGATAAATTTTCATGTTTTAGCGACTCACTATGTTTGTAGTTGTATTTTCTATTGCATTCACAAATCAAAATTTATTTTTCCGTCTACAAAACATTTTTTGGATCAAACTCCTTGTACACAAAACAAACTTCATACATATAAATTGTAGGTTTGGAAAAAGCTAAAAAAATATATGGATTAATAAAACGCTTAAAATGATTGATATGAACTCGTCCACACAAAAAATATGAAACATTATTTTACAATTTTTTGTTGAAAATGAGTATGTTCTTTCAAAAACCCGTCCACAAAATTTTACCTTTCTCCAGTTCCAATCTACAGCTCGTTCCAGTTTAAAAAAAAGCAGCAAAACCAGACATTTATTATCAAAACCCACTTTTTTACACACAAAAGCTTCTCACCCTTAGATCTATTGACATCCAACGGCTCTCAATGGTCCATTTT
>NW_013627013.1:0-550 GCF_000695525.1 Brassica oleracea var. oleracea
CTATGCCCTCATGTTTGTGCTCATTTCCTTCAGCTTTGTTAGCTATGGTAAGGTCTCCTTTGCCGCCAAAGAGTCCTACTGAGCCTTGCTCCTTTTGAATCTAAGCACAAAGCTCCTCAAGTGATGGAAGCTTCTCACTTCTTAGAATGTGTTTGATTAGATCACTATAACCCGGGTTGAGAGTGAACAACAAAGCAAAGACCTTGTCTTGCTCCTTTCTCTCATTAAGTACATCCGGATCAAGACTGGCCGGTCTTAGCATCTCTAACTCGGCCCACAACGATCTGAACTTCCCAAAATGCTTGGAAAATTCAGTGTCCTCTTGACTGAGAGTGTTGATAGCCCTCTTGACTTCAAACACCCTACTGATGTTAGATATATTTCCATATACCTTCTGGAGAGTATCCCACAGCTCCTTGGAAGTTTCAAAGTAGGAGTAAGCTTCCAAGATAGAGGTTTCAAGATTATTATGAATGATGGAAAGGACCATGAGATCCTTCTGGCTTCTCTTTCCACCTCCTTCAGCCGCAGCAACAACTTCTTTACCATC
>NW_013627014.1:0-550 GCF_000695525.1 Brassica oleracea var. oleracea
CCTGTAGTTGATCTCCTATCAACTCTGTCTCCAGCCCAATCAGCATCGCAATATCCAACAACTTCAGTACTCTTTTTACATGCCATCCATACTCCTTGGCCAGGTGCCTCTCTTAGGTACCTTAAGATCCTCTCCACCATATTCCAATGATGCACCTTAGGAGCTCCCATGTGCTGACTCACTTGATTCACAGCAAAGCACACATCTGGTCTGGTGATGGTTAGATAGATGAGCTTGCCCACCATTCTTCTATACTTCTTGATATCTCCAAATGGTGTAGACTCATACTCCCCCTCTCTCAGCATCTTGTATCCTTCTTCTAATGGAGTCTTGGCCTTTTTACTCCCAAGGTTTCCTGCGTCATTTAAAATATCAAGTGTGTACTTCCTTTGAGATAAGAATAACCCCTGTTTAGAGCGGCATATCTCAATCCCAAGGAAGTACTTCAACTCTCCCAAATCTTTGATATCAAAGGCATTTTTAAGAAAGGTTTTAGTTGAAAGAATATCTTCCTTGTTGCTACCAGTGATGATAATGTCATCCACATAGA
>NW_013627015.1:0-550 GCF_000695525.1 Brassica oleracea var. oleracea
TCATGGTAAGGACATTGCTACTGGCAAACTCTGTTTTGCTGTTTGGACGTGTATGGTATTGGATTGGGTGGAGTAGGAAGCTCAAGTGGCAGGGACATATGTTTATGTGTGTGTCAAAACCTTTTGTCAAACTCTAATCCCTGTATAACAAATCTCCGATGTCGATTCTAGGAGACGCCGACTGTAACGATGTGATCGCAGAATACCATATTGATCAGGTGAACCAATGCTTTAATATGCATTTTGGAAACCAAGTATTACTTTACAATAATTATTTTATTGTATATACATGCAAAACGTCCTCCGGTGCAGTTACTCTGATTGGAATGCATATTATGTTCGTGCCAAAAGTTGAACTTACGCATAACAAATATCTTCCAAATTTTTGTGCATATAAAGATATATTTATAGTCTCTAGCTCTGTCCTAATTCTATAGGGGAAAAACATCCACGACTTTGTTACCTCAGACTATATTTAACATACAATGAAGCTGCCTTAAGAAATTTTGAGGTAATTATTTTACTATAAAAACTTTCTACATCCACTCTC
>NW_013627016.1:0-550 GCF_000695525.1 Brassica oleracea var. oleracea
ATGCATTAAAAGAGTATTTTCATATTTTTGATTTTTTTCTCAAAATCCATGTGTTAACCCTACGAAAATATTGAGTTTTTCGGTAAACGCTCTACTGAAGCCTATAATATTTAGTGTTGTTTTAAAATTTACAAACACATTCTAAATTTGTATTAATGTATATTGAACTCTTTCTCATGGCACATGGGCATCATTTTAATTTTCAATTAGTTTAGTAAAACTTCATAATACTCCTAAATTGTTGGATTTAACCACTATAAAATCGTTATTTTCTATATAAAAAAAGTTCCAAACCTCTTTGACCTTCATCATATGTTAGTGGACAATGCAACTATGCATTGAAACATTATTTTCATTTTTTTTAAATTTTCTCAAAATCTATGTGTTTACGAAAATATTGAATTTTCGGTAAATGCTCTATATACTGAAGTTCCAACTTTGACCTTCATCATATGTTAGTGGACAATGCAACTATGCATTGAAACATTATTTTCATTTTTTTTAAATTTTCTCAAAATCTATGTGTTTACGAAAATATTGAATTTTCGGT
>NW_013627017.1:0-550 GCF_000695525.1 Brassica oleracea var. oleracea
CCCTAGTGTTTGCTGATCGATCAGTGAAATCTCCGGTCGGAATTATCAAGGATATCAAAGTTCTTGTTGGGAACACGCTTGTCCCTGCCGATTTCGTTGTTCTGGAACTCGAGGAAGAGTCAAAGGATCCTCTGATCCTAGGCAGACCATTCCTATGCACTGTCGGAGCTATCATAGATGTGCGACAAGGAAAAATCGACCTCCACCTAGGAGACATTGTGATGAGGTTCGAGATGAATCAGATGCTCAAGAAACCTATGCTGGATGGACAAACCTTCACTTTCCAAGAGGAGGCTGATCCGCTGGAACCAAGTGATCAGATGATTGAGGAGATCCTTACAGATGATTCGCTGGAACTAGCCTTGACTAGAGCTGAAGCAGAACAGAATGTCCAGAACATCGACGCTGATGGGTACGCTAAGATGTTGGACTCCGCCAGAACCATGGAAAGATTAGTGGCATATCTCAGTCTGGGGGAGAGCAATGCCTCAGACTCATCGAGTTCGCCTGTTCCACCAAGTCGGAACAATGACCCGTGGAGTGAATCCAA
>NW_013627018.1:0-550 GCF_000695525.1 Brassica oleracea var. oleracea
AACAGGAAAACTGGGATCTCCTGATTTGAAAATGGGATAACTTCTTCTTCCTAACTTCTATAAGATTTATTCAACTTCCTTGTGATTCTCCACTACTTTATGTTTCCAAACACAGCTTATCACATCAGGATTCTGTAACGACCCGGATTCATAAATTCGGTTTTGGTTTCTTTTTTTTTTGTTATTAATTAAATTTCTTTAAACTGAGCTGGTTTCTTTTTGGTTTAAGTAATAATCTCAACCTTTTGTTTTCGTTTGACCAAACCGGTTGGTTTACTTGATTAATTATTTTTACCTAGCTATATATATATATTCGTATGCATCTCTCCCCTCTTCCTTACCCTAGCCGCACACGTCTCCTTAAATGGCGATCAAAGGAGGAAGCCACTACCACCACACGCACCGTTCGTTTCTGCCGCGTCCATGATGGTGAAGTTATGTATCGGATCCTTTAGATGGTGAACATGACCGAGATGAGGAGAGAAAGTGAACCCGGAGCCACTGTGTAACAGCCCGATCCCCCGGCGTCCGACCGGGGTTATCGAAGGGG
>NW_013627019.1:0-550 GCF_000695525.1 Brassica oleracea var. oleracea
GGAGTCGCCAAAACACTCTCCACCTTGCAGGAGCACTTCTACTGGCCAAGTATGAAGAATGAAGTGGAGCGTGTGTGCTCAAGGTGTGTCGTGTGCAAGCAAGCCAAGTCTAAGGTCCAACCAACAGGTTTGTATACACCTCTCCCTATTCCTACTGCACCATGGATTGATATCTCTATGGATTTTGTCTTAGGATTGCCTAGGACTAGGAAAGGAAGAGATAGTATCTTTGTGGTTGTTGATAGATTTTCTAAGATGGCTCACTTCATACCTTGTCATAAAACTGATGATACATCTTTGGTAGCTGATCTATTCTTTAGAGAAGTTGTTAGATTGCATGGTATGCCTAGGACTATAGTTTATGATACAGATACTAAGTTCCTTAGCTATTCCTTAGCTATTTCTGGAAAACTCTGTGTGGAAAGTTGGGAACTAAGCTATTGTTTTCAACTACTTGTCGTCCCCAAACTGATGGTCAAACTGAATCAGTCAATAGGACATTATCTACTCTTTTGCGTGCCATCATTAAGAGTAACATTAGGACATGGGA
>NW_013627020.1:0-550 GCF_000695525.1 Brassica oleracea var. oleracea
AATAAGGTGATCCCAGTTTTCCTGTTTGGGAATATGGCAACTTCTTCCTCACTCTTATCAAACAAGGATGAACCACGATATAAGAGGCTTGATATGGATACATAAAGTAGTGGAGAATAACCAGGAAGTTTAATAAATATCATAGGGGTTAGGATGAAGAAGCTATCCTACTATCAAATCAGGTGATCCCTGTTTTTCGGTTTCGGAATATGATAACTTATTCGTCATTCTTATCAAAACAGAATGAATCGCGATGTAAGAAGTTTTGTTTGGATATATAAAGTACTGGAGAATCACCAGGAAGTTGAATAAATCTCATAGGAGTTAGGATGAAAACCACTTTCAAACCCAATTTTCCTGTTTGAGAATATGACAACTTCTTCGTCATTCTAATCAAACCAGCATGAACCGGGATGTAAAAAGCTTGATTTGGATACATAAAGTAGTGGAGAATCACCAGGGAGTTGAATAAATCTCATAGGAGTTAGTATGAAGAACCTATCCACTTTCAAATTAGGTGATCCCAGTTTTTCGGTTTGGGAATATGAAA
>NW_013627021.1:0-549 GCF_000695525.1 Brassica oleracea var. oleracea
TTATCTGCAGATCTATCCAACATGGGTGATCAAATAAAGGACCTTGCTCTGTCTCTATGCAACTCGCAAAACCTATTTCAGAAAAAGATGGAAGACCTTCTGAGAAACTTACAGAAGGAAATTTCGGACTCCATCACCAAGTCTTCCACCCGTACTCACGTTCGACAATCTGTCGATGCTGAACCCGATAACACCGGAAAAGCGTCTGTACCAAGGGGAGACACATCCTCATTTGTTGCGTCCGACATAATCCAGGAAGCTATGCGCGTTGCTAACAAGGAGACAATTCATACACGTCAAGTAAGTATAAAGGACAATAGTTCTCATGCAAACCATGTTTGTGTATCAAACATTGTTGCTAACTCCTATGTTTTTAGGAAACTCGAGAAAATATGGTTGGTGTACAAAGGGGACAATCTCGTGATGAGGTAATATCTTTCTTGTCTCCGTACCTATCAAGAACTCTGTCCATTTAATATAACCATGAATTTTACTGAGTTGCTGCGAATGCAATTTTGGTAGGATATTTTCTCCGAGCCTCTCAGGTCT
>NW_013627022.1:0-549 GCF_000695525.1 Brassica oleracea var. oleracea
AATTATAATGTCATATATAAAAAGTGACTATAGCAATTACAAGTAATTTTAGCTGGGCAAAAAACATTTGGTGCTAACAGCTAAAAGAATCAAACATGTATGTATACTAATTGTTAGCTGGTACATCACAACCTTACCATGCTAATATAAAATGTTGACATATAAATTTGAGAGAGTAAAGATTTCAGATTAGGGATTATTGAAACTTGTGAATATTTGTAAGATATTTATTAGCAGTTAACAATAATAATGTCATATATAAAAGTGTCTATAGCAGTTACTAGTAAACTTATCTGAAATAAAAACATTTGGTACTAGCGACTAACATCATCATAGTATTACTAACACAAATAACTGTGTAGATTAGAAAATAATGAATATTAAAGAATGCCAGTAAAATATGTGTTCGTAGTTAACAAAATTGTCAACTTTCTGATTCACAAGGCCAGCGACAAGGTTGGCCAGATGGTGAGTGCATAGGATGCGTCAGTATAAGTTGGCAGTCTCTTTCCTTCTTTTCAGATCAACTGCTGTGAACCCCCCCCTCCC
>NW_013627023.1:0-549 GCF_000695525.1 Brassica oleracea var. oleracea
ATATATATATATATATTGTTGTAGGCATCTGATGGGAGACTCTTTGAGTGCCTTAAGTGTCAAGGAGCTAAAACAGGTTGAGAATCGCCTTGAGAAAGCCATCTCTAGAATCAGGTCCAAGAAGGTATGTAGCTACAACATCTCCTAAGACTCTTATAACCTTTTATGTGTATATATCATAGTAGTTAGCCTGAATATATTCTCTAAATCTGCTTTGTGTACTTGCGAGAAATAGCATGAGTTGCTTCTAGCTGAAATCGAGAACCTGCAGAAAAGGGTAAATAGATCTCAAATTAAAGTGTTGCTTTAAGTTTTTTAATTAAGATCACTCCAATATTTCTTGTGAAAAAACTTTGAATATGGTGTAATACAGGAGATTGAGCTTGATAATGAGAGTATCTATCTCCGAACCAAGGTAATTAATTATATAATGGGCTTGTTTATTCCTTCAAGACATCAATTAATCATCTATCCATCATTAGAAAATTCTTCAGTATAGCTAATTAAAATGTCTTGTTGTCAGATAGCAGAAGTGGAGAGGTTTCAACA
>NW_013627024.1:0-549 GCF_000695525.1 Brassica oleracea var. oleracea
GGAGATAGGTTCTTTTTCCTTGCACTCTAGGGTGCAAATCCGGCCTAATACCAAGCTCCTCCAGATCCTTACGAGCGGCAAGACCATCCTTAGATTTCCCACAGTGCAACAACGTTGAAACTAAGCTTGCAGCAACATTTCTCTTCACATGCATTACATCTAAGTTGTGCCTCACCGGGAGTTCCTACACATGAGAAATAAAACATCATATTTAAGTTAAGAAAATAACAGTGATGAGGAAAAAAAAATTAAGCAAATGAAATAATAATCTACCTCCCAATAAGGTAGCTTGAAGAATATTGACCTCTTCTTCCATCTAGATAACTCATCCTCATCTACTAGTACTTCTTCCTCTTCATCTGATTCACTCGACATACCCTCAATATCAGACCCTAAATCAGTTGAACCCTGCATCATTTTTCTCTTACTGGCAGACCGTTTGAAATTTCCAAAATCATTGTGAAAATTTCTCAGATTTTGAGAAATATCACGCCCAGTAAGTATTCTTCCCCTTCTCCCTTGTTCTACTTTTCCATCAAACCATTTCTT
>NW_013627025.1:0-549 GCF_000695525.1 Brassica oleracea var. oleracea
TTTTTTTAATTGATTATATATTTTGTCTTATATGTTCAAACACATAGTCATTATATTCATCATATTTCCAAATATTCATATACGACACCAACATTATAGTTGAAAAAATTATGTTAGCATCATATGATATAATAAGGATAATAAAAAACTGAGTTGTATCAAAAAATTAAAAAATATATTTAGATAATATTATATCATGTGATATAATAAAGATAATAAAAATTGAATGTATCAAGAAATTAAAAGAAAATACTTAGATAATATTTTGCTTGTAAATACTATTATATTTTGTGAAAATAATATAAGGAAGCTTAAACCCAATAATTTTTTGTATTTGTAGGATTTATAATTTGATTTTGTTTTAATTTGTTTTTAAAGATAACATTTTTCTTTTATAATTTTATTTCTATAGTATCTTTAAAAACCAAAAATTAGTTTTTTTCTTAAAAAGGAAAAAATACATTCAGATAACTTACAATATTTTTTTGTTTAGGATTTTAAAACTACTATTCAATAATTTAACAATATATAAATGTTAAAGTCTAGCAC
>NW_013627026.1:0-549 GCF_000695525.1 Brassica oleracea var. oleracea
GGTGGAAAATATAATAGTATGATTGTCTCCCATATGTTTCATTCGGTTTGAGTGTTGTGTTGTACGGGAGCAATGTGCCCAACATTTTTTCTGGTTCCATGTTTGTTCTGTTAATAGACTCATTCATTTGGTGCTTTGTTGCCTCTGCTTGTGATGTCGAACTTCTGATTGTTAAATTTGCTTCGGTTGCGGTTTCAATTGCAGGCGTTAGACCAATACTTGTTCTCTCTAATTCTCAAAGCCTCATTTCACTTCTTAGCATGATTGGCGTTGAGTTTTGAAGACTGTTCAGCGACATTAAGTGTTGTTTATGTGTTATGTTTGCTCATGTCTTATGGTGTTATATCTCATTGCTCTGGTTTGCTATAATAGTAGCAGATGTTTTAGCCGGTTTGGTTTTGTTATTGATTGATGTAAACAATTTTTCCAGTCATGGAGACTAATTATATAAAACTGTTGTTTGATAAAAAAAAGAAGAAGTAATTATTCAGTAATTGGATAGAAAACTAAGTTAGGCATTAAAGTAGAAAACTAAAATAATATAAATAT
>NW_013627027.1:0-549 GCF_000695525.1 Brassica oleracea var. oleracea
TACTTTTGCATTTGATTCAAGTTTGGGTTAACCTTTGTGTTTGAAATGAAGTTGTGAGTCATATTTGACAATTTTTCCAACTTTATATAATAAGATATTCCAAAATTAGATGTTCAATGATACTAATTGAAAGAATATGAGGGGTTATCCAGTCTGAAAATAGGTAAATACTAAATACATATACTGTATTTAGGAGATTTTCTAACACAACGATTGTTGTACTACACAATGTTTTTGACAAGTCAAAATATGCTGTACTTGTACTACAGTACAACTACAAACTACATACATTTAAGAAATCACACGAACAAATAAAATCACAATTAATACGAAACGATTCTCTCTTTGTTTTTCTTTTGTCTCAAACAAAAAATCCTCATAATCCTACCGGTATCAAGCCATGGATCACATGCATAACATGCCACCACCATCACCATCATCATCAATGACGAATCAAACCAAACCCCACATGATGATGATGCACATGACCTTCTTCTGGGGCAAGAACACGGAGGTTCTCTTCTCCGGATGGCCCGGGACAAGCTCCGG
>NW_013627028.1:0-549 GCF_000695525.1 Brassica oleracea var. oleracea
TATATTATTAATGTCTAAGAAGTTATCTGATATATACTTGACAAGTTGATTAAAGTCGGCGGATGTTGGCTTTTCCCAAATTAAAGACCCCAAAGTACTTGAAAGAATCGCTTGCTTACCACCTTCTGGTTTCAAATACTTCCTTATTATCTCCTAATTAACCATACATTTGGAAAATGTCAAAAAAATCATGTATAACCACAAATTAGATACGTTGAAGACTCATAATGACAACATTATGTTCGTTGTTATCCATACCTGTGATTCAGGGCTTAGTTCGTCCACAAGAAGCTCAGCTATAACAAGCCGGGGCAAAGGGCCATTGCCTAGACCGTGACCATCACCCGGGACGTGAATATCCGGAGGAGAAAGCCACACAAGTTGTACTTTGTTTTTTGGAAATTCAAGTCTGCCTCCAATTTTATATCCATAATCCATGAAAAAGCTCGACAAAGATTCTATCCCATAACCATCAACCTAAAACACACCCAAAGAAATAAACAAAATCAGTGAGAGAACTTGAAATAAACAAAAACGATTCGAGATCCG
>NW_013627029.1:0-549 GCF_000695525.1 Brassica oleracea var. oleracea
AAGACGGTTTATCTCCATAATGTGACATTACTATTTTATAAAAAAAACATTATATATAATTTCGAAAATAACAAATAATGTGTAAACATACAACGTAAAAAATGAAAATACTACATTAAACATATGTAAGATTACCATTTTACATTTAAAAATAACATTAATATGTAAACATGCAACATAAAAAAAATGGAAAACTACATTAAACATATGTAAGATTACCATTTTTCACCAAAAAAATGGCTTATCTCTATAATGTAACATTACCAATTTATAAAAAAAGAAAATAAACATAAATATTACTATTTGACTATTTGTCCAAGTTCTTCTATTAAACATTGCCGTATAGAGCGTCCACATCAGCAAAAAAAAACTTCTCCCGAAAGATGACACGTGGCATAAAATATAGTTTTTCATTTTAATATTACTAATCTATACTAATAACTATACTAATAAAAGAGACCTTTTGAGGCTCCATAGAGCGTCCCCATCAGCAAAAAAATTATTCCGAAAGATGACACGTGGCATAAAAGATAGTTTTTCATTTTAATA
>NW_013627030.1:0-549 GCF_000695525.1 Brassica oleracea var. oleracea
TTTGGGAATTAATACCAAGACATGGGTGATGATTGGTTCGACTGTGATTGTAAAATTTTAGCTGTAAAATTTTAGTTGTAGATAAATTGGTTGTAGCTGTAAAGTTGTTACTGTAGATTATTTTTGGAGAAACTTTTGCTAAAGTTAAATTTGTTGTAGCTGTAAGTTACAGGCTGCAAATATTTTAAAATAAAATATGTGATGTATATATAAAATAATTATTATTTTTATCACTTAAAATCATTTACTGTTATTTAAAATGTGATATGTAAAATCATTTAGTGTTATTTAAAATGTGATATGTAAATAATATTTATATTATTTAATATTTCAATAATTTAAAAGCACCCAAAATTAGAGTAAAATATTTATAGATTTTTTTAATTATGATTATCTTATTTATTTGATATTATAGATATTTTTTTATTCTACAGTTTCTACAGCATATAAATGAAAGATGTAGGTTTTTTTAACTAAAATACATAAGAAAAATGTTTATTTATTTTTTTGCTGTAGCTTTAAAAATAAAGCTAAAGCATGATTGGTAAA
>NW_013627031.1:0-549 GCF_000695525.1 Brassica oleracea var. oleracea
AAATTTAAAGTTAGTATATCTTTTAAATATATATAGGTCCATTATTTGTACAATGTTATTTTTTTGATAAAATTTATCAAAAATAAGTAATGTTTTATATATTCACAGGTTATTTTTAAATAAAAATATTTTTTGCATTTCTAAAACAGAATCACGAGTCTATAAAATAGAAACACAAGTTTCCATCGCATCGCATTTTTGGAATGAGACTTATAAGAAAGTGTTTCTAATGTGTTTTCAAGAGATTTCGATTGAAAATGTTTTCGAAACACAAAATGAACATCAACCAAGTTTCCATGCAACATAGGTTTCAACCAAATCAGAAAAAGAAAATACATAATTATATTTTAGAACATAGAATTACAATCCTAGATATCTCGCTAGGTCGCAAATTAATTTAGTAGCGAGTCCACTTTGTACCATTAAGAACTTTTTTTGGAGGCTGACTGGATGAACCAATAGGGTATATTAAAAAAAAACTATTTAGGTTGATTACCTTGTCGATTACCATCATTGTAAACTGCCACAAAAATATTATCGACCATTCCA
>NW_013627032.1:0-549 GCF_000695525.1 Brassica oleracea var. oleracea
GGTATTGGTCTCGAGAGATGTAAAGTTTGTGGAATCAAGGGGATATTCTGAAGAGAAAAGTTTGGATAAGCTCAAGGACATCTCTCAATCATCTACTGATAGGGCAAACAATCTGAGGCGTATAATGGAGAGTCTTGGCATCAATATGGCTCAACCATCAGAGACTGGAACTGATCAAGAGGATACACAGGTTCCAAGGACTGTGATTGAAGTGGTTGATCACACTGGAGACAATCCCCATCCTGATCCTGATGGGGGGAGACAAGATGATACACATACTGGTCAGGATCATGATCAGGATGAGAGACAACAAGAAGAGACAGTGGAGGAGCCGCACACCGAGGTCACTGAGGTACATTTAGGTGGAGATGAACATGAGCAGCATGTTACTGAAGAAGTCCAGTCACTTAGGAGAAGTACAAGGGAGAGAAAGCCTGCCTCAAACTGGATCAACAAAAATTTTTTACTTCAACAGCCAAGCAGTGGCTCATCCTATACAAGAAGTATGTTCTCTTGCTCACTATCCCACAGAGCATCAAGCTTTCATCG
>NW_013627033.1:0-549 GCF_000695525.1 Brassica oleracea var. oleracea
ATCAATGATTAAAGTTACCTGAAACATGTCACCAATGTTCACAGTGAGAGCCTCCGAGCAAGGTTTTACGCCAATCCATTGTTCATTTTTCTTCAATTCTAGTCCTCCGATTTGATCTTGAGCGAGTATGGTGATGAAACTTGTATCGGTATGAGGAACCAAACCAAACACTTGCGAACCAAAAACACAAGGGTGATACTTGTTAAGTCTTAGAAAGCTGTTTTGTAGTGCAAAAATATTCTCGAAATACTTCGAGTTCACTTTCACTTGATTCCCCAGTATTTCGCATATCATGTGTGCCACTCGAGCTACCTCTTGCACATACATTGCAACTGTTGTTCTGTAAAAAAAGGATAAAATAAAATAAAATATTGAATATTTCTTCATTTATATGATTGTATAATAATGATATGATGTTGTATTTATGTGTATCTTTAACAACCGACCGATCTATATATATAGAATGTTATCAAAGTTTTCTATAACTGTAAAATAATGATGAGTGTTGCTATGTATATATACTACTAGATAGACGCTTGTGACTATGAA
>NW_013627034.1:0-106 GCF_000695525.1 Brassica oleracea var. oleracea
TTTTCCTGTTTGGGAATATAACAACTTCCTCTTCATTCTAATCAAACAAGGATGAATCACGATGTAATAAGCTGTATGTGGATACATAAAGTAGTGGAGAATCACC
>NW_013627034.1:252-549 GCF_000695525.1 Brassica oleracea var. oleracea
TTAGGATGAAGAAGTTATCCCACTTTCAAATCACGTGATCCTAGTTTTCCTGTTTGGGAATATGACAACTTTCTCGTCATTCTGATAAAACCAGGATGAATCGCGAGGTAAGAAGCTGTATTTTGATAAATATTGTAGTGGAGAATCACCAGGAAGTTGAATAAATCTCAAAGGAGTTAGGATGAAGAAGTTATCCTATTTTCAAATAAGGTAGTTATCCCACTTTCAAATAAGGTGATCTAAGTTTTCTTGTTTGGGAATATAACAACTTCCTCATCATTCTAATCAAACCAGGAT
>NW_013627035.1:0-549 GCF_000695525.1 Brassica oleracea var. oleracea
ACACTTGAATCTGGAGCTTGAGCTTTAGAAGAGCTTCCTTGAGTCTGGGGAGACTGGTTGGCGTGAGGATAGTTCTGCTTGGCTTGGTAACCTCCTTGTTGATTGTTGTAGTAAGGCCTTTGCTGGTAGTTGTTTTGGTACTGAAAATTGGTCTCTTTCCTATACCATGTGCCATTAGCATTGATGAAGCACAACTCCTCTTGGCCTTCTAAACCATCAACCTCATTGACCTTAGGAGGAACCTCTTGACTAGGACCACCCACAAAGTTCATCTGCTCCTGTTTAGCTTGGTTGGAAAGAAGCAAATCCATCTTGTCTTGCAAGGACTTGATCTCTTTCTTTGTCTGCTGATCATCACTTCTGTTGACTCTTTCATGCTCCTCACTATAGACTGAGTCACTCTTGGCCATGTTCTCTACCAGTTCATCTGCCTCTTCCTCAGTTCTTCCCAAAAAGAACCATTGCTGGCAGTATCAAGCATGTTTCTGCATTGTGGTAGAGTTCCTCTATAGAAGGTGATAAGCAAACTCTCCTTGGTGAAGCCATGAT
>NW_013627036.1:0-549 GCF_000695525.1 Brassica oleracea var. oleracea
ATTTAGTTTGGATTTACAAATCCATTAAAATGCAGAAACCAATAACAAATGAGTGGTAAACCTAAAGTTTACTGATATATAATCATCTCCAATAATGTTATCCACATTATTGTGAAATACTGAAAAACTAGAAGTTTTTCACATATAGCATGTCAAGAAAATAAAGGAAACGATCATGGGTGTTGAATCATCAAACAAGTTCATAATATGTGATTTCTTTACGCAGTCCCCAAATTAAGATCTCACTCTAAAGGATTTGAAACATAATTCATCCCAAATGGGAAAACTGAATATGTTATTGGTTTTAGAGTGGGATTCAGTACGAAATTTTAGACATGGAGTGTCATCATCTCGAGGGCGAGAATTAAAAAATCCTAGTAAGTGGAACATTGAAAAAAATTATGTTCGCACTCGAAAAAGAACTTGATAAAGTAAACTCAAGTAAGATGATCCCCATTATCGGGTGTAAACATGCAGTTGTGCATGTAATAAAGACATATAAAATCCAGAGGGATAAAGTATATGGATAATTAGAAATATGCTCGCAAG
>NW_013627037.1:0-172 GCF_000695525.1 Brassica oleracea var. oleracea
TTAGCCGTCAAGTTATTGGAGCGGTGGTCGCTCAATTGTTTTGGCTTAGCATGAAGGCTGTGGTCAGCTTTATAGCCAAGGACGTTGTTGCCAAAGGATTAGACCATGACACTTTCGTGCTATCAATAAGGTCAAGTCGGTTAGAATCGTCCTTAAAGGGGATGCTGTAACC
>NW_013627037.1:304-549 GCF_000695525.1 Brassica oleracea var. oleracea
ATGAAAGTTTGGTATAATGTTTCCTTTATTCGTATGGAAGTTGTTTCCTTTGATTCCGAGGGAGATAAAGCCTAAAAAGCTCGATACAGAGCCCGTGCGGAGTCAGTTGCGGGGTGATTTCCTGCTCGGACGTGACCAAGCGGAATGAGAGCGGATGCCAGTGAGTCGTGGGGCTAAAGAATGAGACCTTTCAAATCTTGGTGTGAGGAAGTAAAGTTTATATTGGTCGTCCAATGTCGGATCAT
>NW_013627038.1:0-549 GCF_000695525.1 Brassica oleracea var. oleracea
AATTATTCTATCACTATTTTATTTTATAATTATTATTTTTATTTAGAACACGAGTTAGCTCATTTAAGGGTGATTAGGTTAGAGCTAGAATGTTTTAGTGTAGATCATTCTTAATCCTTGCTAGTAGAGTATTCATAATGCATCTTCTGAGTTGACCTCTTAAAAGTTGATCCTTACGCATTTCCCACCTAAAAGGTGTTTGATGAAATGCCTGAGACAACTCTTCTAAGCTTTTAGCATACTTTGCCAAAGACATTTGTTGTTAGAGGTGCTAAGAAAGCCATTACACTTGTTAGTAATGATTGCTTTCATATTATTCAACCAAAGACATTTGATGTTTGAAATGTGTTAGTAAATGAACATTCATCTAGACATAGAGCTTGTTTAGGATTGTATCTAAGCTTAAGGTTGATAGTTTGATTGATCGTTTGTCATCCTTAGTTCGAAACTTGATCACCCAAGGTCTAATCCCTATGCTTATGAGTACTTTGTTCCCTTAGTCAAGAAAATTAACTCATTTACCTCTTTTATTATTCTGCAGCTTCATTA
>NW_013627039.1:0-549 GCF_000695525.1 Brassica oleracea var. oleracea
CCCTTGGCCATCGCATGGAAGAACCCCGAATTTTTATCCCCTGCAGAGAGCCACATAATTCTGCTGTGTTGCCGCCAAAATTCTTCTTCATCTCTGTATGCAATGTGAAGCTTGGCGTTAAGAGATGTGATGATGGAATCAACTCCCTGGGGGTCGATCATGGCCGTTTCTAGGCTCAGCTTTAACTGGAAGACTGTTCTCTGGACCACGTTGCGATAGCTTTGCGGCATCGCGAAAGCTTCGCGTCCATGGATAGGTTGGGATCAGCATTCCAGACTTCAGCAATTAGATTTCTAACCTCAGCGTTATCTTTCAATCTGCGGTCATACCTGAATAGCCGGTTCTTGCGTCGCTTTGCTGAGTCAAAGACCGTGATCACTGGTCTGTGGTCTGACGTATCAAAATTCAGGTAATGGCATCTGCCCGTAGGAAAACATTCTGACCATGCTGGGTTAACTAGGGCCCTGTCGAGCTGGCAGAATACAAGGTGAGTTCATCGACACCCTCTCCACGATAAAGAGATGCCCGTGTGTTTGAGGTCGAATAGGT
>NW_013627040.1:0-549 GCF_000695525.1 Brassica oleracea var. oleracea
ATTGTGAAAGTCGATCGTTTTGAGGTTTCTAGGTGCTCAAGCATGTAGAAGATAACTGATCATTCATTACTCTTTCGTTTCATCTCACTAACCATTATTGATGAAGTCATCACGGGTGCTCCTGAGATCAATCTTCAGTCAAGATTAGACTGTTCGACAATCTCCAAGTGATTGCGAACACAAACCTAGAACTCCCAGATATATTATCATATTGCATATGGGTTTATCTTATGTTTTCATATCATAACTGATACTCCCTCTGTTTCACAATACATGATGTTTTGACTCATTGCACACAAATTAAGAAATCTATTTTTCTCCAAAAAGTAATTTTACAAATATAATTTAAAAATCAACCAACCAATTATAAAAATAACTGCAAAATCTAATTGGTTACACAGTTTTCACTAAAGTTAAAAATAATATAAATATATCAAAACTTCATCTATTTTGAAAACAACAAACATCTTCTAAAACATCAATTATTATGAAACGGAGGGAGTATTTAAACTCATAGATGTGGTTGGGCAAATCCGTTCTGTCCAGGGC
>NW_013627041.1:0-154 GCF_000695525.1 Brassica oleracea var. oleracea
CATGTGGGCGAGACTTACGTATTCTAATTGCTGGAAGTCTTGCCACAAGTTAATCTGATATTTTCTCCTTTTCCTTTTTTTTCTAGTTTTTACACTACGAGGTATTGACGACGATTTCTGCTTACGTGGTGTTTACGACGATTTCTGCTTACGT
>NW_013627041.1:237-549 GCF_000695525.1 Brassica oleracea var. oleracea
TTGCATACGTAGAATTAACGAGTGTTATGTTTAAATCCCTAAAATCCCCCAAACCCCAAACCCCATATTCCTTATTTTCTACTTCATATATTCCAAACCCCATCTTTATTTTTAAATTTCGTCGTTATTTTCTCGTTGGCTTACGTGGTGTTCACGATGATTTGCGCTTACGTGGAATTAACGAGCCCCGCGTTCTTTATTTTTATATTTCGTCGTTATTTCCTTGTTGGCTTACGAGTCCTTTACGACGATTTTTGCTTACGTAGAATTAACGAGTGTTATGTTTAAATCCCTAAGATCCGAAACCCCAAA
>NW_013627042.1:0-549 GCF_000695525.1 Brassica oleracea var. oleracea
CAAATCAAAGCAAAACATAAAACATAAAATCAGAATATCAAAATCTCGTTTCTTTAGTCAGTGAATAAGTCGGCCTCACAATCCATATATTTCCACACGGCTTCCTTGGATTCCTCCTTATCATTTTTAGCCTCATTGGTTTCAGGAGGTCTCATCTCACTGTTTCGTTGCTCAATGTATCTTTTCTGAAGTTTTTCAAATCTGCTAATGGTATCTATAACTTTATGCTCTCTTTGCTCAGTTGCCAATAGGCATGACAATAGGTCATTATAGGTGGTGAAACCCTTAGCCTTATGTGATAACAACAGATCCTTTGGATGGAATGTGGAATAGGTTTTATATAGTAAATCCTCATTTATTACCACTTCACCACATAGTTCAAGACTATAGGCGATTTTCATCAGAGCAGAATTATATTCGTCAACGGATTCAAAATCATGGAACCTGAGAATCTTCTATTCATTCATGGCTTTTCGCCATAATGCCATTGAGTATCTGGAACTTAGTTTTGTCCAAAGGTCACAAGGATCCTCAATATTTAAGTACTGA
>NW_013627043.1:0-549 GCF_000695525.1 Brassica oleracea var. oleracea
CTCTTTATATTGTGTACGGAATTGCTAGCGGGTTTATGCGAGAAGGCCCAGCAGCAAGGGAAACTGCGTGGCATAAGAGTTGCTCGAGGATGTCCTTTGATTACACACCTCCTGTTCGCCGACGATACCATGTTCTTCTGTCAATCGAGTCCAAAATGTGTCACTGCGCTAAAAGAGATCATCCGGGCATACGAGTACGTCTCGGGTCAACAGATCAATTACGCGAAGTCCTCGATCACGTTCTCAGCCAAGACTCCGACAGAGGTCAAAACAAGAGTTAAAACAGAGTTGAATATTGAGGCTGAGGGAGGTATAGGGAAGTATCTAGGCCTTCCCGAGCTATTTGGGAGAAAGAAAAGAGATATTTTTGCCTCCATAGTAGACAGGATCCGACAGAGGATACGGCACTGGTCTACCAAATTCCTTTCAGGGGCGGGGAAGCAGATCCTTCTCAAGACAGTTCTTTCTGCGATGCCGTGCTACGCTATGTCCTGTTTTACACTCCCCTCCTCCCTTTGCAAACAGATCCAATCACTCTTAACCCGGTTC
>NW_013627044.1:0-212 GCF_000695525.1 Brassica oleracea var. oleracea
TAGTGTCTAGGCATAAGGAAAGTGTTTGATTGATAGCTTGCCACCCTAAGATTGGATCTACATCACCCAAGATCAAATACCTAGCCCCATGAGTCCTCTTGATTCATATTGAGAAAGAAAGATCATTACTTTATTGCATTAGCTTATTAGTTCTTAGTTCATATCATCTTTAAAACCGGATTGCACTTAGCTTAAGCATGAACTTGCATTCC
>NW_013627044.1:316-549 GCF_000695525.1 Brassica oleracea var. oleracea
GAGTTCTAGGTTGATTGTGACATTGGGATTTAGTCACTTGCTTGAGACTAAGTCATTTTTCTTTTATTTTGCTACTGCTTCTCCTTCTTCCTCTCCCTTTGCATTTCAGGTGTATGAACTTGAGGAGTAGAGGTTCATCAAGCCTAGTTCCAAGAGTTGAAGACATAGTTGCACTTGAGAGGAAGGTAGCAAGAAAGAGAAGAGAAGAAGAGCAACATGCTCACTTTCAGAGA
>NW_013627045.1:0-549 GCF_000695525.1 Brassica oleracea var. oleracea
GATCCTTTGGATGGAATGTGGAATAGGTTTTATATAATAAATCCTCAATTGTTACCATTTCACCACATAGTTCAAGACTATAGGCGATTTTCATCAGAGCAGAATTATATTCGTCCACGGATTCAAAATCCTGGAACCTGAGAATCTTCCATTCATTCATGGCTTTTCGCCATAATGCCATTGAGTATCTGGAATTTAGTTTTGTCCAAAGGTCACAAGGATCCTCAATATGTAAGTACTGATCTCTCAGATCCTCAGTGAGATGATAGCACATAATTGTTATGGCTCTATGCTTTTTACTTTCAATTGCATTATTGCCATCAATGATACCTTTCCCGAGTCCTCTAGACTTCAGGGAAACTGAAGTGTTCATTACCCATTCTAGATAATTATCTCCAGAGCGATTTAGGGCAGCATAATCCGAAGGCTCAAATTTCGACATCTGAAACATATTATTAATCAGTTCAAGATGCAACTGAGTCAATAAAATCAATGCATACCATTTCACAAGTCTCTCGACCAAACAATTAACTACTCGGCCATGGTGCG
>NW_013627046.1:0-548 GCF_000695525.1 Brassica oleracea var. oleracea
GGGAGATAATTAAGGGGATCCGGTAGTTTGTACCTATACACTACACATGTATAAACCGGTTTATAAAATGGATAATAAAATGGTACAATCAAAACGATCATAAATAGTAGTGTTTTATTTTCAAAACGATGTCTTTCTATAATAGATGGATCTTTATAAACCGGTTTATAAAAGATAAATTAAATGGTATAATCGATATCACAATATATCAAAACAGTTTATTCAAAACCGGTGTATATAATTATATTATAAGATGTTATGTATTGATATCATCAAATGATCCATTTATTTGTAACGTCCACTATGTATTAATTGTAGACGTGCATGATGCAGTAATGATATATTGACTACCTTATTTATATTTCGTAATTGTTAAATGCAGTAAAGTTGATATATTGACTACTTATTTATATTCCTACGTTAATTAATTGCACTGATTCGCTTAAATTAAGTTTCTAAAGATCAAATATGAATTGTCAATAACGTATTTACTATTCCAACTTAGGAATGTATAATATTTGAAGATGACACTAATTTGGTTAACACTA
>NW_013627047.1:0-374 GCF_000695525.1 Brassica oleracea var. oleracea
GGCATTACCATACTTAGTCATTCGGATTATGATGCAAATATTTAAAAAGGCACAACTGTTATCCCATAAGATCTCACGTGTGTGCAATATATCTATGCACAAGGGAGTTTATTGTCCCAAGCACCACGAATTTGAGTATGTTCATGAGGGGAGTGAGGAAAAATCCCATGATACATGACCATACTAAAATCCGTGAAACATGGTCCACAACCATATTACATATTTGTTGAATTTGATATAAATACCATTACCTATAAGGTTAAAATTCTAAAAGTCTATATGCTTGGGGACACCATGAGTTATAAAAGAATGAACCTGCATCAGGCCATAGTAATTATATCAGGTCATATAAGTGATCATAGATATTCCCACCT
>NW_013627047.1:392-548 GCF_000695525.1 Brassica oleracea var. oleracea
TACATATATCATCTTAAGATATTATGAAAGAATCCACCACAAATATATGTGTCATCTAAGATCATGTGATCTTAGAATCTCATAAAGAGGATTGGGAATTTATGTTGGGTATATATTATGAATATACTTTCTCCATAAGTTTAAAAGAAACCTTGA
>NW_013627048.1:0-548 GCF_000695525.1 Brassica oleracea var. oleracea
AGGAAACTCCTCGTAAATATCAAAAAAAAAAAGTTTCATACTTTGCCGGTTTTGTATCCGATCTTGTGAACGTGGTTTCGATCTAATAATATAATTCAGTGTTAAAAAAAAACGATTATCCATAATTTCCAGAACTGATTTTTGACTTATTATTTTTCTAACAAGGGTTTTGTCATTAACTTCCAAAAAGAAGAAACGGAAAGTAATGAAGCTAACTCGGTTTCATTCTTTTTTTTCTTTGAGCAAAACTCGGTTTCATTCTTAGATGGAGTGTGCGGCAAGGAAGAGAATTAGCCGTTAGAAATAAGAGGATGATCTTAGAAACAAACAAAGCTTTTTGAGGGCAAGTGACACATTTTTTCTCAGAGAAAAGTAAGATAACTACTAACTACTAAGAGCCTGACTGGTTTCCCCGCTACCACCCGCAAACGCAGCTTTTACGGTTTCTAGCGGTTGACAACGTTTCGAAACAATCATACAAACCGATACAAATCGCTTCAAACCGCTTCAAACTTCTTAAAATCAAAAGCTGGTTCCAGCTAGCGTTT
>NW_013627049.1:0-548 GCF_000695525.1 Brassica oleracea var. oleracea
TGTTATAAGATTAAGTGACGTGTGGAGTTTTAGGCAGTCGCTAATCTCACGTAAACCAAAACCACAAAAGGACGAATAGTTCGTCAAGCTTTTTAGAGATTTGATCTCGACGGCACTAGCATCCCGTATCGATCCAGTTTGTGTGCGTGTGGATACCGGTAGAGGCACGACATTTGGAGTGCTTGAAATCTCGACTTGGTTTATTCATCTTTCCGCTGCGATTAATCAGGTATATCGAAAACCCTAAGATCTAGATTTATTTCAGTATTTACATGAGATCTAGGCAAACCGAATTCATAGATTGATTTATAAATAATTATAAACCGGCGTGAATTCCAACAGTGGTATCAGAGCCTGCTTGTATAATATTGAAATAATTTAGATAAACAATCTGTGTATAAAGATATACATGTGCGATTAGTACTGTTAATTAGTTTGTTTGATTTGATCAAATATGATTAGTATAATTGAACGAAATTGTTCGTTGTGAACGAACGTGTTTATATGTATAATAGTATATACGGTTTCGTTGATAGTAAATTATCAAT
>NW_013627050.1:0-548 GCF_000695525.1 Brassica oleracea var. oleracea
GTGTGTAACTATATTCGGTAACAATGTATAAATATAGATGTCGCTGGATAAATATTGTGTTTGTAATGTATTAATGTTAACGCGCTTGTTAAAGATGATCTAATTTTCCATCTGCAAAGTCGCTTATTAGCAGTATACTAGTATTCCATCACTAATTTTCAACGATGTTGCGTATAAAAACTACAAAGTATAAACCGATTTGGAGAGAAAAACACGTGTGTCTAAGTTCAATGTATCTTAATCCAAGGAGCAAAGGTATATGGTGAATCAGTTTCCAGACTCTTAATCATTTTTTTAGTAATAAATATGTGTTAAGAATTTTATTTAAAAGCCTGTAAATTTTTGTCTTCCAATGCAAATATCTTATTTAAGGGTTCTTATAAAAAATTTTAAACATTGTTTTATTTAAGATAAAATGTATTTATTATATAAAACATATTAAAGGATAACATTGTAAACATAGATTTTAAAATAAAAACATAAAAACAAAGATTAGTAAAAAAATCAAGAATAATTTGAAAGAAACATCTGAACCCAATTGGTGTCTT
>NW_013627051.1:0-548 GCF_000695525.1 Brassica oleracea var. oleracea
ATTGTTCAAGCCATGTTCCATGAGAGTTGTTTGGATGATCAGTGTGCACTGAGAATACAAAGGACCGCTTATATGAAGCCAATGCATTTGGGACTCAAGGAACAATATGTTCAACAACTTGAAGCAGTTCAAAGTCTATCCCTCAAATTGTTCAAAAACGAACCTCAGTGTTCTTTTGTGAATAAATAAAAAATGGAAATTGGGTTACAAAGTTCAAGGAATTCTAGAAGTCTAACCCATCAAAACTATAATCTCGGTAGAAAAAATTCTTCACTACCAAAAAACAATGTATAAATAAATCTAAATTTTATTTGATGAATATTATAACTAATATTACCAACTTCTTAATTTATGCTTGAGTAATTTCAAAAGATTCATTTTTACATAAGCTCACATTATTATATTTTCAGTAAATGAATGATTATTATATATGGTGTAAATTTTTATGTTTATCCAAATATAAATGTATCAGTTTTTACATGTTTATAAATTTTATAACAAGGAGTCTTTTTCGGTGATAACCTATGCAATTACAATAACATGATTGA
>NW_013627052.1:0-548 GCF_000695525.1 Brassica oleracea var. oleracea
ATACACAAATGCTTATACAGTTGTAATTTTTGCTTGATTTTGTGTCAGCTAATTAGAGATGCACGTGAATATTTTCTCTTTTGATGCTGTAGAAATTTGACTTAGCTAATTGTTCTTTTCCTTGGCTCTCAATTACACCAATCGCAAAAGAATCATATGAAAAATTGGTATGAATCAAAGATGAACACAATCCCTTAAATTTAGAAATAAACTTAAAAAATATAATTGACAAAATATCATATTCCGCCCATAGCGGGCTTCCACTAGTGTTATCATAATTGATACTCACTCTCAATGGAAGCAAACCGGATGCAGAAAAGCTCATCCTTGAGTTCCCCGTCAGCAAAGTCACGAGCGTGCCATACACAAGACTTTTCATTTCCCACGTGTTCTTGAACACTCATGCCCTGTTTAACTGCAACAGTTCCAAGAGTAACTTAAATACCGATCGAGCCAACTTCTCTATTGACCCCACTTGTGGTAGAGCCAATCTCATATGGGCCTCTCAAATCTCCTATACCCCTATTGCTTTAATGAAACATGAATAT